>NW_022589761.1:2926618-2973008 GCF_004348235.1 Phoca vitulina | reverse complement strand
GTTTGTTTCCTGAGATTAAGAATTCCTCATATCAGTGAGGTCATATGATACATGTCTTTCTCTGTTTGACTTATTTCACTTAGCATAATACCCTCCAGTTCCATCCATGTCGTTGCAAATGGCAAGATCTCATTCCTTTTGATGGCTGCATAATATTCCATTGTATATATATACCACAAGTTCTTTATCCATTCATCTGTTGATGGACATCTTGGCTCTTTCCACAGTTTGGCTATTGTGGACATTACTGCTATAAACATCGGGGTGCACGTACCCTTTCGGATCCCTACATTTGTATCTTTGGGGTAAATACCCAGTAGTGCAATTGCTGGATCGTATGGTAGCTCTATTTTCAACTTTTTGAGGAACCTCCATACTGTTTTCCAGAGTGGCTGCACCAGCTTGCATTCCCACCAACAGTGTAGGAGGGTTCCCCTTTCTCCCCATCCCCACCAACATCTGTCATTTCCTGACTTGTTAATTTTAGCCATTCTGACTGGTGTGAGGTGGTATCTCATTGAGGTTTTGATTTGGATTTCCCTGATGCCGAGCGATGTTGAGCACTTTTTCATGTGTCTGTTGACCATTTGGATGTCTTCTTCAGAAAAATGTCTGTTCATGTCTTCTGCCCATTTCTTGATTGGATTCTTTGTTCTTTGGGTGTTGAGTTTGATAAGTTCTTTATAGATTTTGGATACTAGCCCTTTATCTGATATGTCATTTGCAAATATCTTCTCCCATTCTGTCGGTTGTCTTTTGGTTTTGTTGACTGTTTCCTTTGCTGTGCAAAAGCTTTTTATCTTGATGAAGTCCCAAAAGTTCATTTTTGCTCTTGCTTCCCTTGCCTTTGGCGATGTTTCTAGGAAGAAGTTGCTGCGGCTGAGGTCGAAGAGGTTGCTGCCCGTGTTCTCCTTTAGGATTTTGATGGACCCCTGTCTCACATTGAGGTCTTTCAATCATTTGGAGTTTATTTTTGTGTGTGGTGTAAGGAAATGGTCCAGTTTCATTCTTCTGCATGTGGCTGTCCAATTTTCCCAACACGATTTGTTGAAGAGACAGTCTTTTTTCCATTGGACATTCTTTCCTGCTTTGTCAAAGATTAGTTGACCATAGAGTTGAGGGTCCATTTCTGGGCTCTCTATTCTGTTCCATTGATCTATGTGTCTGTTTTTGTGCCAGTACCATACTGTCTTGATGATGACAGCTTTGTAATAGAGCTGGAAGTCTGGAATTGTGATGCTGCCAGGTTTGCTTTTCTTTTTCAACATTCCTCTGGCTATTCGGGGTCTTTTCTGGTTCCATACAAATTTTAGGATTATTTGTTCCATTTCTTTGAAAAAAGTGGATGGTATTTTGATGGGGATTGCATTGAATGTGTAGATTGCCCTAGGTAGCATTGACATCTTCACAATATTTGTTCTTCCAATCCATGAGCATGGAACGTTTTTCCATTTCTTTGTGTCTTCCTCCATTTCTTTCAGGAGTATTTTATAGTTTTCTGAGTACAGATCCTTTGCCTCTTTGGTTAGATTTATTCCTAGGTATCTTATGGTTTTGGGTGCAATTGTAAATGGGATCGACTCCTTAATTTCCCTTTCTTCTGTCTTGTTGTTGGTGTATAGGAATGCCACTGATTTCTGTGCATTGATTTTATATCCTGCCACTTTACTGAATTCCTGTATGAGTTCTAGCAGTTTTGGGGTGGAGTCATTTGGGTTTTCCACATAAAGTATCATATCATCTGCAAAGAGTGAGAGTTTGACTTCTTCTTTGCCGATTTGGATGCCTTTTATTTCTTTTTGTTGTCTGATTGCTGTGGCTAGGACTTCCAATACTATGTTGAATAGCAGTGGTGATAGTGGACATCCCTGCCGCGTTCCTGACCTTAGGGGGAAAGCTCTCAGTTTTTCCCCATTAAGAATGATATTCGCTGTAGGCTTTTCATAGATGGCTTTTATGATATTGAGGTATGTACCCTCTATGCCTATACTCTGAAGAGTTTTGATCAAGAAAGGATGCTGTACTTTGTCAAATGCTTTTTCTGCATCTATTGAGAGGATCATATGATTCTTGTTCTTTCTTTTGTTAATGTATTGTATCACGTTGATTGATTTGCGGATGTTGAACCAACCTTGCAGCCCAGGGATAAATCCCAGTTGGTCGTGGTGAATAATCCTTTTAATGTACTGTTGGATCCTATTGGCTAGTATTCTGGTGAGAATTTTTGCATCCATGTTCATCAGCGATATTGGTCTGTAATTCTCCTTTTTGATGGAGTCTTTGTCTGGTTTTGGGATCAAGGTAATGCTGGCCTCATAAAATGAGTTTGGAAGTTTTCCTTCCATTTCTATTTTTTGGAACAGTTTCAGAAGAATAGGTATTAATTCTTCTTGAAATGTTTGGTAGAATTCCCCTGGGAAGCCATCTGGCCCTGGGCTTTTGTGTTTTGGGAGATTTTTGATGACTGCTTCAATTTCCTTGTTGGTTATAGGTCTGTTCAGGTTTTCTATTTCTTCCTGGTTCAGTTTTGGTAGTTGATACATCTCTAGGAATGCATCCATTTCTTCCAGGTTATCTAATTTGCTGGCATAGAGTTGCTCATAATATGTTCTTATAATTGTTTGTATTTCTTTGGTGTTGGTTGTGATCTCTCCTCTTTCATTCATGATTTTGTTGATTTGGGTCATTTCTCTTTTCTTTTTGATGAGTCTGGCCAGGGGTTTATCAATCTTGTTAATTCTTTCAAAGAACCAGCTCCTAGTTTTGTTGATCTGTTCTACTGTTCTTTTAGTTTCTATTTCATTGATTTCTGCTCTGATGTTTATTATTTCTCTTCTCCTGCTGGGTTTAGGCTTTATTTGCTCTTCTTTCTCCAGCTCCTTTAGGTGTAGGCTTAGGTTGTGTATTTGAGACCTTTCTTGTTTCTTGAGAAAGGCTTGTATTGCTATATACTTTCCTCTCAGGACTGCCTTTGCTGCATCCCAAAGATTTTGAATGGTTGTGTTTCCATTTTCATTGGTTTCCATGAATTTTTTAAATTCTTCTTTAATTTCCTGGTTGACCCATTCATTCTTTAGTAGGATGCTCTTTAGCCTCCATGTATTTAAGTTCTTTCCGACTTTCCTCTTGTGATTAAGTTCTAGTTTCAAAGCATTGTGGTCTGAAAATAGGCAGGGAATGATCCCAATATTTTGGTACCAGTTGAGACCTGATTTGTGACCTAGGATGTGATCTATTCTGGAGAATGTTCCATGGGCACTAGAGAAGAATGTGTATTCCATTGTTTTGGGATGGAATGTTCTGAATATGTCTGTGAAGTCCATTTGGTCCAGTGTGTCATTTAAAGTCTTTATTTCCTTGTTGATCTTTTGCTTAGATGATCTGTCCATTTCAGTGAGGGGGGTGTTCAAGTCCCCCACTATTATTGTATTGTTGTCGATGTGTTTCTTTGTTTTTGTTATTAATTGCCTTATATAATTGGCTGCTCCCATGTTAGGGGCATAGATATTTACAATTGTTAGATCTTCTTGTTGGATAGACCCTTTCAGTAGGATATAGTGTCCTTCCTCATCTCTTATTACAGTCTTTGGTTTAAAATCTAATTTGTCTGATATAAGGATTGCCACCCTAGCTTTCTTTTGGTGTCCATTAGCATGGTAAATGGTTTTCCACCCCCTCACTTTCAATCTGGGGGTGTCTTTGGGTCTAAAATGAGTCTCTTGCAGACAGCATATCGATGGGTCTTGTTTTTTAATCCAATCTGATAGCCTGTGTCTTTTGATTGGGGCATTTAGCCAATTTACATTCAGGGTAACTATTGAAAGATATGAATTTAGTGCCATTGTATTGCCTGTAAGGTGACTGTTACTGTATACTGTCTGTGTTCCTTTCTGGTCTGTGTTGCTTTTAGGCTCTCTCTTTGCTTAGAGGACCTCTTTCAAGATTTCTTGTAGGACTGGTTTCGTGTTTGCAAATTCCTTTAGTTTTTGTTTGTCCTGGAAGCTTTTTATCTCTCCTTCTATTTTCAATGACAGCCTAGCTGGATATAGTATTCTTGGCTGCATATTTTTCTCATTTAATGCTCTGAATATATCTTGCCAGTCCTTTCTGGCCTGCCAGGTCTCCGTGGATAGGTCTGTTGCCAATCTAATGTTTCTACCATTGTAGGTTACAGATCTCTTCTCCCGAGCTGCCCTCAGGATTTTCTTTGTCTCTGAGACTCGTAAGTTTACTATTAGATGTTGGGGTGTTGACCTATTTTTATTGATTTTGAGAGGGGTTCTCTGTGCTTCCTGGATTTTGATGCCTGTTTCCTTCCCCAAATTAGGGAAGTTCTCTGCTATAATTTGCTCCAATATACCTTCTGCCCCTCTCTCTCTTTCTTCTTCTTCTGAGATCCCAATTATTCTAATGTTGTTTCATCTTATGGTATTGCTTATCTCTCGAATTCCGCCCTTGTGATCCAGTAGTTGTTTATCTCTCTTTTTCTCAGCTTCTTTATTTTCCATCATTTGGTCTTCTATATCACTGATTTTCTCTTCTGCCTCATTTATCCTAGCAGTTAGTGCCCCCATATTTGATTGCACCTCATTAATAGCCTTTTTGATTTCGACTTGGTTAGATTTTAGTTCTTTTACTTCTCCAGAAAGGGTTTCTCTATAACTTCCATGCTTTTTTCAAGCCCAGCTAGTATCTTTAAAGTGATGATTCTGAACTCTAGATCTGACATCATACTAATGTCCGTATTGAGTAGGTCCCTGGCAGTCGGTATTACCTCTTGTTCCTTTTGTTGAGGTGATTTTTTCCGTCTTGTCATTTTGTGCAGAGGAGACTAGATTAATGAGAGAACAAAATGCTAGCAGGGTAACAACGTCCCCAGAAAATATACTCTAAACAAATCAGAAAAGACCTGAAGCAGTGGGAAAAGAAAGGGAGAGAGAGAAAAAAGAAAAAGAAAAAAAAAGAAAAAGAAAAAGTTAAAGATAAAAACAAACAAAAACAGAACAAAACAAAACAAAAAAAACAGAATGTGATCAAATATGATCAGGCTGGTATATAGATCAGTGCCACACACTAGATTTTGGGTGTATTTTGGTCTGTTAGAAGAAAGTGCCTCCCAAAATTTTAAAGAAAGAAAACTTATATATGTACAAAAATAAGGGTTGATATGATGAAGGGATGGAATATGATTGTAAAGATGAAAATTATAAAAAATTTTATGAAAGGAATTGATAAAAAGTTGTTTGAAAAAAGAAAGAAGAGGATTTAAAAAAGAAGGGAGAGAATGTGATCAGGCAGGAGAGTAGAAAAAAACCATACACTAGAGATTTAGGGTATATTTTGATCTTTTAGAAGAAACTATCTCAAAATTTTAAAGAGAGAACAACTTATATATATATGCCAAAAATACTGGTAACTACTATGAAGGGATAGAATATGACTCTAAAAATGAAAAATAAAAATGTGTTTTAAAAAAGGGTTTGATAAGATGTTGGTTGAAAAAGGGAAAAAGAAAAATTCCAAAAAAAAAGAAAAAAGACAGTTAAAAAAAAAATTAACTTTGAAAGACTAAAGAATCATGGTAAAAAAGCCATGAATTCTATGTGCAGTATTCCCCTAGCGTTGGAGTTCTGCCGTTCTCACTGATCGGTAAACTTGGTCTTGGCTGGCTGTTCTTGCTGATCTTCTCGGGCAGGGGCCTGTTGCCGTGGTTCAAATGTCTTTGCTGGAGGCGGAATTGCCCCGCCCTTGCCAGTCCGGGCTAAGTAATCTGCTCAGGTTTGCTCTCGGGAGCTTTTGTTCCCTGCAAGCTTTCCGTACAGCTTTGGAGGCCAAGAGTGAGAATGGCGGCCTCCCAATCTCTGCCCCGGAGGAGCTGAGAACTCAGGGCCCTGCTCCTCAGTGCGCCCCCAGAGAAAAGCAGTCAGTCACTCCCGTCTCCCCGGTTTCCGGCCACACTCCGTGCTCACCCGGCCTGTGACCGCGCGTTTCTATCTCTGGCTCACGACCCCATGTGGAGTCTCCAAACCCAGCAGATCCCTGCGGTGCGCTCCCACGCCGCTCCTCCCGGGGGAGGAAGGGGAGTCTCCCCGGATCTGCCGCTTGTTGGGTCCCTGCTGGAGGAGCAGTGGCCCGACTGTGCCGCGGATCATGGTCTATGACAACCCCGAGCTGAGAGCCCGTGCCTCGGCTCCGTCTCTGCAGCTCGCTTCCCCGCTTCGATACCTGGGAGCTCTGCCGCACTCAGGCACCCCTGGTCTTTCTGTGACCCCAAGGATCCTGAGACCACACTGTCCCACGAGGGTTCCACCCCCCGCTTAGCCACCGGAGTGATGTCCCACAGCGGAGCAGACTTCTAAAAGTTCCGATTTTGTGCTCTGCAGCTCTGTCACTTGCCAGAAGCGGCCGACGGAGGCCCCTCCCCCGCCATCTATCCTCCCGAATATCACCACGGATTCACTTCACCGCACGTCTTACCTTCCAGAAAGTGGTCGCTTTTCTGTTCGCAGGGTTGTTGCTATTCTTTTCTTCGATCTCCTGTTGAGTTCGTAGGTGTTCAGAATGGTTTGATCACTATCCAGCTGAATTCCTGAGACCAGATGACATCCAGGTCTCCTACTCCTCTGCCATCTTGCTCCACCCCCTCGAGATCTTCTCTTTTCTAATTTAAGCATTTACTAATATAAATTTCCTCTCAGCACTACTTTAGCTTTATCTCATAAATTTTGGTATTATCTGCTTTTTCCCCATATATTCTCTCTGTGTTTTTTAAATGAGTTGTCTTCTTTGATTCAACGATTATTCAGAAGTTTGTTAGTTAATTTCTAAGTATTTGATGTTTTCCTGTTGTCTTTTTATTATTGATTTCTAGTTTGATCCATTATGGTCAGAGAATATTCTGTGTGATTTCAATTCTTTTAAATTTGTTGAGGTTTGTTTTATGACTCAGGATATGGTCTACTGTCGTGAAGTTTCCAAAGATGAAAAGTACATGCATTCTGTTGCTACTGTTGGAATTCTGTATAAATGTCAACTAGATCCTGATGGTTGATCAGTTCTACATCCTTGCTGATGTGCTGTCTTGTAGTTTTATCAATTGCTGATAGAGGGGTGTTGAAGTTCCAACTATAATTGTCAATTTACCTATTTCTTCCTTTAGCTTTACTAAGGAGCTCTACTAGTTTATGCTTAGCCTAAGCTCTGCTAGTTTTTGCTTCATGTATTTTGATGCTCTGTTATCTGGTGCATGCACATTTAGGATTGATAGATCATCTTATGGATTGATTCATTTATCATTATGTAATATCCCTCTTTGTTCTGAATAATTTTCTTTGCTCTGAAGTTGACTTTATCTCATTTAACGTAGTTGCAGTTGCATTTTTTACATCAATGTTTCCATGATACATCATTTTCTCTATCTTTCTACATTTAACCTACTTAGTTGTTATGTTTGAAGTGAGTTTCTTGTAGATAGCATATAGTTGGGTGGCTTTTTAAAAATTTACTCTGCCAATATCTATCTTATAGGTGTTGTATTTAGACCACTTATATTTAAAGTACTTATTAATATATTAAGATTTAAGTCTGCCAATTTTATTGTTTATTTTCTATTTTTCCCTCAATTTCTTCTCTCTCTCTCCTCTCTTTCTCTCTTTCCTATGGGTTAACTGAACATTTTTAGAGTTCCATTTTTATTTACTTACAATGCCAGTGAATATATCACTTTGTGTAGGTTTTTTTTTTTTTTTTTTGTGGTTACTCTAAATCTTAGCATATCCATAATGTTTTTAGACTTCAAGTGAAGTGTAATGACCTCACTTCCCTTTAGGTACCTTTATTCTCCCCATTTTAAAAATATAATTGTTTAAAGTAATTCCTACATACACTGAGTGCCAATCAGATGGTGTTACAGCTTTTGCTTCAACCATAAAGAAACTCATGAACTGAAAGATAATCTATTATGCTTACTTCTATTCTTACCTGTTTTTTTTTCCCTCTCTTCTGAAGATTCTAGCCTTCTGTTATCTGTTTTTCTTTCTGTTTGGAGAGCTTATTTAAGCCATTCTAGGATAGATATAACATCAAAGTCTCTTAGCTTTTTTTTTTGGTGTTTTATTTATTTATTTATTTATTTATTTATTTATTATTTATTTTAATTTAAATTCAATTTAGTTAACACATAGTGTATTATTAGTTTCAGGGGTAGAATTTAGTAGCTCATCAGCTGCATATAACACCCAAAGCTCACTACATCACGTGCCCTCCTTAGTTCCCATCACTCAGTTACTCCATTCCCCCATCCCTCTCCCCTCCAGCAACCCTCACTTTGTTCCCTGTAATTAAGAGTTTCTTATGGTTTGCCTCCCTTTCTGTTTTTTTCTTATTTTATTTTTACTTTCCTTCCCCTATGTTCATCTGTTTTTTTTCCTTAAATTCCACATATGAGTGAAATCATATGGTATTTGTCTTTTTCTGACTGACTTATTTCACTTAGCATAATACCTTCTAGTTCCATCCATGTCATTGAAAATGGCAAGATTTCATTCTTTTTGATGCCTGAGTAATATTCCATTATATATATATTCCAATATATATATATATATATATATATATACCACATCTTCTTTATCCATTCATCTGTTAATGGACATCTGGGCTCTTTCCATATGTTGGCTATTGTGGACATTGCTGCTATAAACATTGGGGTACATGTGCCCTTTGAATCACTATTTTTGTATCCTTTGGATAAATTGTTGGGTTGTCTTTTACTGGTCCAAAAATATCTTCGTTTCCCCTTCATTTATGAAAGGTAGTTTTGCCAGATATAAGATTCAAGATTAACAGTCTTTTTTTCCCAGCACTTTAAAAATATTTTGCCACTTCTTTCTGGCCTCCATAATTTCATGAAAAATCCACTGTCTTTCAAATTGGTGTTTCTTTATATTAATGCATCATTTCTTTCTGAACTTTTTAAAGGTTATTTTTGTCATCTTTAGTTTTCAGTATTTTAATTACAGGTTTCCCCTACTATCTGAAAGTAGAACGGTCCTAGGAAATTTTTTTTGTAAACAAAAATGGCATAAACCAAACAAGCAATTACCATTAATTTATATGGAATTTTTGACCATTCTAGACCCCCAAAATAACCTCCCTATGGTTTTCTGATAACTTAAAACACATCTTGCTAACAAATGCATAAAGTAAGTCGAGATAAAACAAGATGCTCACAGATAGTTCAAAGCTATGGTGGCTTGATGCTGAGATGCTGAGATTCCCAGGGAAGCAGATTGGTGGTGCCACTCTTCCAGCTTAGGGTCTGTGATGCCTCTATAATGGCTTGCTGCAAAACAAACCCTGAATACTATTTCCACTTTTTGCCTTTTTTGGCAAAAGCTAAAATTTTCATTAGATTTCTCTCAGTTAGCAAAAATAGGCACTATGTAGGTCTTTTATAAAGCTGAAGTGGCTTTGAATTTTTTAAAAGCCAGAGTTATCTGTCTTGGTGTGCATGTCTTTGCATTTATTCCTAATTGGATTGTTCAGTTTCATGAATCTGCAGGTTTGTGTTTTTCACCAAATTTGGGAAGTTTTCAGCTAATGTTTCTTTGCATACTACTTCAGTTCCACTATCTCTTTCTTTTCCTTCTGGAACTCTGACAATATGATGTTAGGTCTTTTGTTATCATTCTGCAGATCCTTGAGTCTCTTTCAATTTTTTCTCTCTGTTGTCCCAATTGTGTAAATTCTATTGATTTGTCTTCAAGTTCATTGCTACTATTTTCTGTCATCTCCAACTTACTACTGAGCCCATAAGTAGATTTGTATTTGTATTATGTGGTTTTGAGGTCTATAATTTCTATTTAGTTATTTTTTTTGTAACTTCTATTTCTTTGCTTTTATTTTCTATTTTCTTGTTTCATGAGAATTTGTAGTTGATTGTTGAAGCATTTTTATAATGGTTGGTCTAAAATCCTTGTCAGATAAATCAACATCTCATTCAGCTTGGTATTGACACTAGTTAATCATCTTCCTTCATTCAGACTATGAGCTTCCTGGTTCTTGGTATGGGGAGTGAATTTAGATTGTATCTTATACATTTTGATCATTATGTTAGAGGGTACTTGATCCTATTTAAATCTATTTCAGCAGGCAGTCACTCTGTTTGGGTTAGTGTGCAGTTTCTGGCCTAATTTTGTGGACTTAAGTTCCAAAGACAGTTTACTTTTCTGAGCTCTTGAAATGCTGTCCTGGCTTTCTTCATTTTTCTGGTCCTTCTGGGGCTCCCCATCAATCTTTGCTAGTTTCATCTGTGGGGACCAGACATATTTCCCAGGGATGCCTGCTGCTGCTGGGTGATCTTCTAAGGATGACAGGCTGAAGCTAGCAGGCCTGCATCTTATTCCTCTGGTTGGAGGTTGGGGGGAAAGAGAACTTTGCTGCTGCTGGTGTTGGTTATAGATTGGACTGCCCATGGATACCTGGTTATGGAGTGGAATGGTCTGGAATATCCTGGAGCTTTGCTGCTGATAGGAGGACAGATCAGACCATCCTTCTGGACTCTGGTTGTAAAATAAGTGTTGGGACACCTGGCTTTACCACTGCCACTCTTACCTTGAGACTGTTCCTCAGGGCCTAAGATGGGGAAGGGTTTGGGATTTCCCACTAGGTCTTTGTTGGGTTTTCCTCTTCCCAATCCCTTGGCATCGTGTGTGTGTGTGTGTGTGTATGTGTGTGTGTGTGTGTATGCATGTGCTTATAGACCTGTTGACAGTTCCAGGTTGCAGGCTTCCTTGAAACCTAGTCTTGAAATACATGGGAGATACAGAGCAAATGTGAGGGAACTCACCATGTTGTCATTCAAGTTCTGAGGTTCCTGACCAGTCCACCCTCTTCTTTCCAGCTTTTGGAGTCCTTTTATCATTGCCTGTTGAATTGTTTCCATGGCATTTAGTTGCATTTAGAGGGCAAGGGCAGGGAAAATCTTGCTCTTGATCTAGAAGTCTGGTCTACATTTTTAACATCAAAATTAAATAAATGAATGATCATCTTTTGTCTTTTAATCCAGTGGATATCATGCTCCATTGGATAAGGAAGCCTTAGGGATCCAAATGGAAGAATTGTTCCTCACTTACATAGGCCGTCTTTTTCTACTTGTTGTCCCTACTGGAATCTTCTGACCCTTCTGCCTGCATTTAATGTAAATACTTTGTATCTTTGCCTTTTGGCATAATGCCTGCCTTAACTAGCTCATCGGCTTTATTACTGTCTGTCCCTAATGGACCCTCACCTCTGTGATGAGGACCTTTTGTCTGCTTAACTCACCCTGTTCCAGGCCTAAATTGGAGCTCTATGCAGATGGAGTGCTTTGTAAATGGTTTTGATGGTGGTGGGGTGGGGGACTAGACATGACAGCAGCAAGAAGAGAGTTGCTAAATCCTGCAGCACTTCTCTTTGGCTATAGTCCCCATCTTGATAGTTTTTGACAGTAAAATCCACCATTGTCTGGCTGTGGGCCAACTCTGGCCAGTGTCCCAGTTAACCCCTGGAAGGAACCAGGGCTTCTAGCCCATCTGAAGGAGGAATATTTAGGGGTTGTTCCTTATTCTTGAGAGCTTTCCTTCAAGCCTTCCTCCACTGTAAGCCACTTAAGGGAATTCTTCAAGGAATGCATTGAAGGCCCCACCTTCAGGGGTCAAAGACTTCACCTGTTATGTTCTCACCCTAGAGGTGGTGAGTTGCCAGGATGAGCAAGGATCAACAGGCCAGGGTATGTGTGTGGTTGGTAGCAATGCACCAGCCCCCAATTTGGGGAGAGGGTCCTTGGTTGGTTTCTTTGGTGCCTCAATCCCAAAGTTACAGTGAACACTGAAACCATCCTCCAGGCCCAGTCCCTTGTGGTGGCATCCGGGCTCCACCTGGAGCTGGATCACATTTATAGTGGGCTGGCCAAGCTTTAGGCAGGGTGGCCCTACTCTTAGGAAGCCAAGAGGTTTGAGGAGGGCATGAATTCCAATCCCAAGCATAAGGATCTAGGAGAAGACAGGGTATGGGAGCTGCATTGAGAGAGGCTTGGAAATCATAGCCCTGTTGATAGAAGGTATCACGTGAAATAGAAGCTTGGGGAGGGGGGAGACTTGTGCAAGAAGCCCAGGTGAAGCAGAAGAACACTGCTCTTTCCACTGAATGGTCCCTGGGGTGGAATCCTGACCACACGGAGGAGCCAATTCTTTAGCTGCTACGTCCCTGGTCTTCTCTTCTTTCTTTTTAACCTCCCTCATACTCAGGCTGCTCCAGCCTCAGGGCCTTTGCATGTGTTCTCCCTTCTGCCTGAAACAACCTTTCTCCAGATGTGTGTGTGCTGGCTCCTTCGGGTCCCCCTAGGTTCAACTCAAGTGCTACCTCCTCATGGAGGCTTCCTCTCATGATCCATCATACTTGTCACTCTCTATCCCATCACCCTACATTGTTTCAGTCTGTTTATCTTTCTTTACTCTCTACCTGTCCCCCACCCCAAGAATGTGAGACCCTGGGGGTGGAAACTTGATCCACGGCCTTTACTCCATGTCCCCCCCCAAGACCGAGACCCGCGTCTGGTGTTCTCAGTTGAATGTATGAATGTGCCCACCATTCACCAGGTTATTTATTTTTTTTCTCAAGACATTGTTTGACACAGTAGGAACACTGTAGATAAAAATCTCAACCCTGTCAGAAAGCAGAAGGATTTGTTTGTGAAAATGAAACAAAATATATTTTTAAGCTCCATAAACATATGATGAATGCTAACAAGGTATTTTCAAAATAAGAAGCACATAGAAACAGCTTATGTTTCTGGTCAAATGAAGTTGTAATCAAATCGTTATCAAAGTGAAAAAAAAAAGGAAATCAAAATGAGTCAGAAGAGCTTTTCGAGAAGATTCGGCAACATAACTGACACAAAGAGGTTTTCCTTTTAAACTCTTGCTGCTTCTCTTAGGGGTACATGATTTCTCGGTGGAATCAAGGTGAGATCCCAGCCCATTGGCACTCTGGAGTGACAAAGAAACATCACCCATGACTCACCATGCTCTCAGGCCAAAAGAACTTCCACACAAAGGTTTGTCTGCAAGGCTGTGCTTTCCTGTCCAAGCCAGCAGAAACAGCTTACCAGCAGAAATGCTTAATGACTAAGCCTAGACTGGTGGAGTCACGCGGCTACAGCTTTGTTCTTAAGAAGTCAGCCAATTAGCAGTCCTGGTTATTATTTACATTTCATGCAATATATCACTAAAACTGTGTTGATGATTTATCATTTATATTATGGTATTGTCAGCATAATTTATTCAGATCATGCTGAGATACCTGGAAAATTAAGTAAAAGAAAAAGAAATGGCATTGAATCCATTGGTTCTCAAAGAGATTTCTTAGCTCCTTTCTTCTCTCTCTCTCTCCCTTAATGAGGGAGGATATATGTTAAGAAAAATCATGGGTCACTTAGCTATTAAATTGTTCCAGTATCATCTGCATTAAAAGTTTGCTTCGTATTCTTTTTTGGAGGAGGGCTTGGGCTTTCATTTGATTTTCTTCTATATCATTTGCTTTCAGTCTACTGTTTCAAAGCAAAATAAATAAATAAAATAAAATAAAATAAAATAAAATAAAATAAAATAAAATAAATAAATGCAATTGTCTTGGAGTAAAGTTGTGTGGATTAATATGAGACTGGAGGCTTCTCTTCCAATTTATAAAACATCCTTATCTTCTGCTTTATATTCTATTTGCCCCACCCTCTGGGAAATAATTGCTGCTTATCAGAATTAGAGATAAAATATTCTTGTTGTTGAAGCCATTAATCATTTAGACAGTGTAGAAAAGCAGTCAAGAGGTAGAGACAAGGTTTGGGGTGTCAAAGTCCTGGGTTCTAGTCCTGCCTCTGCCCAGCCTGCGTGTGACTCTGGAAGTTCCTGAAGGTCTCGGGCTTCTTTTTCCTAAGTGGTGGGCACAGTGTTTCTCAAAGTATGATCCTTGGCTCTCCAGCATCATGCTTATCTGGTCTGCCCCAGGCCTGGGGAGTCAGAATGTCTGGGAAGGCATGTGAGGGTCTTTCTGACAAGTGTCACAGGGGAAACTTGAATTTAAATATCAATGAACTGGGATATTCTTTTTTTTAAAAATTTTTTTATTGTTTTGTTAATCACCATACATTACATCATTAGTTTTTGGTGTAGTGTTCCATGATTCATTGTTTGTGCATAACACCCAGTGCTCCATGCAGAACATGCCCTCTTTAATACCCATCACCAGGCTAACCCATCCTCCCACCCCCCTCCCCTCTAGAACCCTCAGTTTGTTTTTCAGAGTCCATCGTCTCTCATGGTTCGTCTCCCCCTCCGATTCCCCCCCTTCATTCTTCCCCTCCTGCTATCTTCTTCTTCTTCTTTTTTTTTTCTTAACATATATTGCATTATTTGTTTCAGAGGTACAGATCTGTGATTCAACAGTCTTGCACAATTCACAGTGCTCACCATAGCACATAGCCTCCCCAGTGTCTATCACCCAGCCACCCCATCCCCCCCACCCCACCCCCCACTCCAGCAACCCTCAGTTTGTTTCCTGAGATTAAGAATTCCTCATATCAGTGAGGTCATATGATACATGTCTTTCTCTGATTGACTTATTTCGCTCAGCATAACACCCTCCCGTTCTAGCCATGTTGTTGCAAATGGCAAGATCTCATTCCTTTTGATGGCTGCATAATATTCCATTGTATATATATATACCACATCTTCTTTATCCATTCATCTGTCAATGGACATCTTGGCTTTTTCCACAGTTTGGCTGTTGTGGACATTGCTGCTATAAACATCAGGGTGCACGTACCCCTTCGGATCCCTACATTTGTATCTTTGGGGTAAATACTCAGTAGTGCAATTGCTGGATCATATGGTAGCTCTACTTTCAACTTTTTGAGGAACCTCCATACTGTTTTCCAGAGTGGTTGCACCGAGCTGGGATATTCTTATGGCCCCTTTCAGCTCCAGTCTTCCTGGAGTCCTAAATACCATGATTATATGGTGTGTTTTGATATTCCCGAAACTTTGTAGAAGAAACAAACTTTTGGTAACTGGTTTTTATTTTAAAAGCTGCATGGGATCTTGGTATTGAAGAGGACTCTGAAATGAATTATTTATGGTATGATTCATCTTGCATAATATGAGTACTGCCCCCACTTGCCTCTGATAAATCAATTTTGGGTTTTCTTCAAGTGAGGTCCCTCCATCACCCAGCACATCTAGCAGGTGTGTGTAAGGAGAAGGACCATTTTCACAAAGCAGCCATTTCAATTTCTTGGTGTTGAGCTGGTGATGGGTACCTGGGAAAAATTTGTGACTTGCAGAGAGGATGTTTTGAAACCTTAGGGGTCCCCAAGCTATGTCTTTGGACAGGAATATTTACTTCTCTAAACCTCCCCCAAATTCCAAGTCCAGTTTGCCCCATTTTTCTGGGAAGTTATATAAGGAACTATCCAAGGTCTTAGGGGAAATAGTATTATGTACACTTGCCAGGAGATTTGTAGAGGGACCAGTACCTTTTCATCAGGGATTTTTAGGTAACATGTGGCATTGGCCTTGGGGGGGTGGACCCACTTACTACACCATAAACTCCAGGAGATCTGCAGGCAGGAACTCCCCCTTGCCCCTCCCTTTCACTTTGCCCCTGAGCCCCTGTTCTGAGAGCGGCACATGCAAATCCCCTTGGACACCATCTGCTATCTCTCCACCCTCTGACCAGGCTCAATTATGTGGCTGTTACCACCAATTGACACCACAAAACGTGCCAATTAAATCTATTCTGTCTCTAGCAGCGCTAGGTGGGAATCTCTCTCTCTACCCAGAGACCCCAACCTCCATGAGCTCAGGAGCCGTTTTACCTTTCCTGCTGGTCTATGTTGCAAGGGTTTGGCAAAAGCTTGCTGATTGTCTGAAACTCTGGTTTAGGTTGTCCCTGTTGCTGCTCATCAACTACACCTGGTCATGGATAATCGGCAGATGGTCAGGATGACTACCGGTAGAAGTCTTGCCTGTGTGTAGAGAATACTTGTTTTCTCTGCTCATCCCGCTCTCCCTCTTGCAGAATCTGTTCCATCCTTTCTCTTTCTCATCATTCTATGGCCCTGTGGTCAGCTATGATTCTAATGATTACAGTGCTGATAGATTCAGTGGTAGGCACAAGACAACTGGAGGTTTTTTTTTTTTTTTTTTTGGATTTGGGATCCAGGGAGACAAGTTTGTTTCTCTCCAGCGGTGGAAACGTGGGTGTGCTTGGCAGCCCACTTTGGTAGAGAGAGGGAGAGGGAAGCAGTGAGCAGAAGGAATAGCAATGAGAGGGTGAGGGTCCTGAATGCTCTGCCTCCCAGGGATCCAGAGACCCAGACCACTCTTGGATTTGATTCCATGAGACACACAGAGGGTGTTCTTCATAAATTAACTTTTTCCCCCCTTTGGTAAATCCACTTTTTAACTTAAACTATCTTGGCACTTGTTTCTGACTCTTGCAAGAAAGACTCAGAAGTGCAATGAACTTTTAGTTGGCAAGCTTTCTTGCTCTCTTTCTCTTTTTCTCACTCTTTCTCTTTCTCTCTTTCCTCCAAATCTCCAAATTTTAGTGGAACCATTTGAATAGATTTGAGCACCTAGAGTTGATATATAGGAGAGGTGTGACATTTATCTCTTATGTTAAAACAAAGGGACCGTATAAAGCATAATGCACTTTATTACGTTATGGTTCTGGATTCTTTTCCCAGTTGAATGATAACGGTCACAATCTCATCTAAACTAATCCTGTGTATATTTTTCTCCTTTGTCTCCCAGGCTGGACATATTTATTTTCTTTTGCTCTTAAAGTTATGTTAGAATTATCACTAACCATTAGTATTTCAAAAGTTATCAGATAAAAGAGGAAAACATTCTGGAGGGACAATGCATGTGGATAGCAGGAGTCAGTTATGGGGTATTGCACCAGCCTGCTCAGCTCAAATGCTAGGCCTGAGGACCTCCAACACGTCGACACCACTGAGCAAGTAGAAGGGACCACTTTTATGCTGGCCACGCTGGGGCCATGTGACCCCTGATAGACACCATCTGAGACTTTCCCCCCACATTCCTGAAAAAATTTTAGCTTCTAGAATGCTTGAGGACTAGTCTCTGTGGGCAACTAAACTTTCTAGTTCTTTGGAGGATAACCTTTCAAACCTTTGCATTTCTGACTTTAAATTTTGAAAATGCTTTTTAGTATCCGCATGTATTTTCCTGCTTCAGTGCACAGCAGAATCCACATGAGGATTGTGTGTCTATGGATCACGTTCTCGTTCCCAGTTAGGAAGATAGATCTTATTGTCTAAGACAAATGGACATAGTCACAGAAGGAGGGGGGTACTGGACGAAATCACCTTATTGGCCTTTAGTACCTAACCCAGAAATTGGCTTTTTGTATAAATCCCCAACACCAGCTTTTTTTTTTTTTTAAAGGTAGGAAAGAAAATCATTTTTATCTGTCATGTTCAGGAAGTCTTGTTAATTTTGAACTCTTTTTAGCGATGTCCAGTTCAGTGAGATTTTGGAAGGTATACATTAAAATGAGCATGAGATAGTGTTTGCCTGATTGATGAATGCTCTTTTCAGGTTCAGTGGCTTATGAAGATTGGTCGTGGTTCTTTCATAGGTCCGTACTGGGTGGAGATGAGGACTGGATGGATATTTTGCTAGTGGTTCATTTGCAGGTAAGCCTCATACCCAGTGCACTTGCGGGGGCACTAGCCTTATTTGTGGAGGATGGCTTTGCTGGTGTGGGGCACCATCACTTCTGTGTTTCCTTACTCAAGATACTAACGCAATCTGATAACTGGGAGGTGTTATGAATTGTCTTTAAAGAGTGACCAAGACTTTTTATTTTTTGTTTTGCCAAATTCTGAACATGCTGCTGAATCCCTGACATGCAAGGCAATCCATTTGGCTGACAACTTGGTCAGGGACTGTCTAGCCCAAGCAGATGGAGTATGAAGTGGTCCTGGGGAAGAGTAAGAGCAGAAAAAATTGGGAACCATACGGGACAATGAAGGAAAGGGCTGCAGTGGATCTGGGGCTCAGAGAACAGGTAGGTGTGGGAGGTTAGAAAGGAGAACACATCAAGAGCAGGGAATGGGCATTTTGATCTAAGGAGCCACAAGTGAATCCCAGCTGACTCAGGGCAGCCTGGGCCATCTCGTGCCTCAGTTTACCTCAAATGTACATGAAAAATATGTCTCTGGGAAGATATCAAGATGGCTTCCAAAAAGACTCTGTTCACAGGAATTTCAGTTCACAAACACAAAACTCTATTTACAAGCAGACAGCGAACTTATGAATCTGCCACCCAGTTCTTGAGAGGTTTGTTCTGTACATAGCCAGGGCCTGAGTCCATTCTCCACTAGCTACAGTCTGCAAAGGGAAAAGGCCTCATGGCCACTATCTGTTAACATGTTGGTCTTTCCCAGTCATGAAAAAGTGGAAAGAGTCTTTTATGAATTAACATTATGTTTTGCAAAGCTGAATTATCTGCTGCATAGGAATAACCACCTGTCATTTTTTATAAATATGAAGTGAGGTAATCAACAAATGCACACACCCACAGCTCTCCTCTATACACATGCATGTCCCCCCCCCACCCCCACAAGCCCCCCCCCCCCCCACACACAGATGTGGTTAATGGTTCCCACTTGGTCAGGTTGGAACAAAAGCAACAGACGTCTCCCTGTCACCAAGCAGACACCCAGGGCTTATGCCTGCCCATCAGCCCCGCTAGCAGCAATTACACAGACCATGGGTGTGATGAGCTGCAAACTAAACATTTGTAAAAAGGCTGTAATTAATGCAATTAGCTATTTACACGATAGCCCATAATGAATCCAAAGGCATCGTTATTGACTATTGAGTAAATAATCTGACATTAAAAAGTCAATGATCTGCAAATGAAAAATTCTCTCTCTTTTTTTTAAAGGAGGGAAGATGAAGGAAAGAAAATTAAGGAAAAGAGGAAAACAAGCAAAAAAACTCAGCAGAGATGTCATTGCATAATAGTCCATTATGCCTCCAATTGAGCCGTCATGAACTATCAAAGAAATAATTGCACAATAGACCATAATGGCTTAATAGTGTCAACATCTTTGCATTTACATATTTTTTTAATCAATGGAAATTAAGTAAAAAAATGGGTCTTTGGGTTTCCATCCTGACTTTACCATTGTGACTGGGGGTGGAGTGAGGGTCGTGTTCCCTCTGCCACCTCCAAGGGAGGGAGCAGTGCCTGAAAGTCTCCCAGATGTGTCTGTTGCTACTAGGTTTGTGGGCACTGGAAGGATGCTAGAAGGACCCAGAGAACCATGGGGCTAGGGCAGGAGGATGCTCCACAGTGACTTGCTGGCCATTGCAACAGGAATCCAGCAATGGTGACCTTTGGTGTTGCCCCAGGGCCTGCAGGGACTGACCACTCACCTTCTGCAAGAACACGGACTTGCTCTCTCTCCCCCATGCATGCTTTTCTAGTCCCAGCCACTTGTCATGCTTGGACAAAAGCCCACAGGCAAGGTGCTTCTCTCCAAAGAGAGATCAACCACTTAAGTAACTTGAGTCCTGAGCCATTCACAATTACTGTGGCCGAACCTTGATTTTGCTATGGCACTTCTACTCAGCGTTTGGCTAATATATCTTGATGGCTTGCTGGGGTTGGAAACAGCAATACCAACTGACCCTTCTCTTCCCCCTTTTCTTCTTCTCTGTAGCCTCTTTTAGGGGCAAGATTGGTTCAGTTTAGATTTGTAGAGCATTCAACACCCTAGGGCTTTCCTTAAAGAGCCTTTACTGTAGATAAGGAATCATGGATCTTTATCTATCTATCTATCTATCTATCTATCTATCTATCTATCTATCATCTATCTATATCTATCATCATCTATCAGTCCATCTATCATTTATCTACCCATATACATTCACACACATATACATATATACATATGTACATATATTTACATATATATGCACACATTTATCATGTATGTACATATGTATATGTATATATTTATATCCTGGTATTTATGCTTAAAGCCACAGTGAGCAGAGAAATGTAAGGCACCTTGGGACTTGGAGGGAGGGAGAGGAAAGTTGATGTTCCCTCTGCCCATTCAGGCCATGAATCCTAAGATGGCTGTGTTCAGTTAGACAGGAGATGTAGCAAGAATTGACGGCAGCTATCTTGGAACAATGAAAGAAGCTGAGGGTAACCAATTGACTTTCTCTTAGAGTTTGACCCATAGAAGACATAATATTAGCTAATGTCTGCAGAGAGCTTTATACTTATAAAATGCACTAACATCCTTTAATCCCAGTTGCTTCTCATGACAAAACTCATTAGCAATAGTAAGAGTAATAGCAGTCATTATTTGCTTAGCAAAATCTGCACTGCACCCTGTATGGTTCAGATATTTGTTCACCACCACGACCGGCACCTAGAACACTGCCTGGAGTTGAATAAGTATTTCCTGAATGACTAAGTGTATGAATACACTTTGAGATGTAAATCTCTGTTTTACAGATAAGGAATCAAGCTCAGAGAAGTATATTAACTTGCCCAGAGTTGCATAGCAAGTCAGTGGCAGAGCTGGGCTTTGGAAATCAGATTTTGCAGTCTCCCGAGCCTGGGCTACTCTCTCTCCATTTTACAAAAGAAGCAACAGATTCAGAGAATTTTCAAGCCCAGGGATGTTGGGCCAGAGTTGTGTTGGGTCTGTCCAAGATTACGTCTGCCAGGAACTGTGAATAGGAGACTGAGTAGGTCTACTCACCTCATCTCCTCATGTAACTTCCTTCCTGGGAAAACTGTATCCTTTTATTCATCCGCATGGAAAGTGATGAGGGCTGATGAGACGAGATTCTTAGTCTGTGGGGGAAGGCTCTGAAATTATTGGTGGGGTGCCATGTGTGTGGAGTT
Organism: Phoca vitulina; assembly: GCF_004348235.1. Classification (NCBI taxonomy): domain Eukaryota; kingdom Metazoa; phylum Chordata; class Mammalia; order Carnivora; family Phocidae; genus Phoca; species Phoca vitulina. The sequence continues at coordinate 2,952,011 of NW_022589761.1, read as the reverse complement.
GCCCTAACTGGTGTGCGGCCTGAGCAAATCTGAATTGTGTACCTGCATTTTTTGAGAACTTTTTGGCTTTTCAAATGCTTTTTTCCCTCATGAATAGGCACAAATTTCTTGCCTCTTTGCTAGGCCAACACAGCTTCTTTATTTGGATGATTCTGATTCATGGAGTGGGGTATGTGGGTGAATAGGCCCGATGTCACGGATAAGATGAGGGCAGAGCTGTGCTTTTCTCAACATGAGGGAGATGGGGTGGGCTTTTCCTCTTTCTGAGGAGAACCAGGGCTGCTGTGCCACTTGCTCTGGGTACAGGTGAACCAAAGCTGGGTGAGATGCACCCAGCTAAGGGATGTGTACAGGTCCAGAGGTCTCTTATGGTCCAACATATGATGCCACCTTTGTTCCTATTCAGACACCCAAGATGGAAAAATATGAGCTGCATTAGCTGGGCACTGGGGTCTCTGAACAGGGCTGTGAGTTTTTGTACTTTTCTGTCTCACGGTCCCCTTCAGCAGGGGACTATCTCTACCATCTCTCACCAGCGTGATGGCTTTCAAGCATTGTTGCCTGTGTTGTTGATTAAACAAAATGAAGCTGATTGTAGCAGGTGGCTCAGAGTAGACAGGAGTAGGTATTGCTACCAGTGCACTAAGAAACCATTTATCAAAGTTTTATCTGATCCAAAGCTTTGGATTTATCAGTCACTGCTTACAAATGGCATCAAGCCAAGCCCTGTCTGAGTGCGTCTGGAGCCGGCTTTTCTCCTCTACAGGGCTGCATCCAGTGGGAACATGGCCTGGAGTAGCATGGCTAATGAAGCCCACTTGGAGAGGGGCAGAGGGACACAGGGGATTTTGCCCCAAAAGGCAGAAGCATGTCGTGATTGGGGGATGGGTGCTCTCTTGCTGAGGACACAACATGCATCTTGTCTAGGGAAGTGGGCTTTGCGTTTCTGATTGGGGAGGGTGGAGCATGTAGGTCAATTGCAAGTCCCCCAAATTATCAGAGACTTGCCATCTAGTGGAATGAAGGTTCTCAGGGAAAGGGTGGGTAGACTTTTAGAGTTCTGACTTTCTTTATTAGAATCAGTGTTGGCCACAGGATACCTTGAACCCCTAAAGGAGAAGTGCTTAGAAAGCATGGTAGTAAGGTCTTCTCTTAGGAGATATCACACTCAGCAGACAAAAAGATTGCCATATTTCTCACTATAAAGGTTAAAAGAAAAACTCTGTCTATGGGGACACTATACACAGAGGCAAAAAACAAGTATCAGACTGGAAGAAAATATTTGCAGCGTAGATATTATAGACAACCTTTTTTTTTTTTAAAGATTTTATTTATTTATTTGACAGAGAGACACAGCAAGAGAGGGAACACAGGCAGAGGGAGTGGGAGAGGGAGAAGCAGGCTTCCCGCAGAGCAGGGAGCCCAATGCGGGGCTCGATCCCAGGACCCTGGGATCGTGACCTGGGCCGAAGGCAGACGCTTAATGACTGAGCCACCCAGGCGCCCCTAGACAACCTTTTTAAAAAAAGATTTTATTTATTACTTATTTAGAAAGGGGGGGAGAGAGAGAAAGAGAGAGCAAGCACCAGTGGGGGGAGGGGCAGAGGGAGAGAGAGAGAATCTCAAGCAGACTCCTTACTGAGCACAGAGCCTGACGTGGGGCTCAATCTTACAACCCTGAGATCATGACCTGAGCTGAAATCAAGAATCAGATGCCCAACCTACTGAGCCACCCAGGTGCTCCTAGACAACCTTTTGTAAATTACATAAAGTAGGGCTTTGGTCTCCTTCCTGCCTCTCTACTAAAAAGACAGGAAATGGTATTTTGAATGCACAAGGACAAGACAAATGGGAGATAAAATAGCAGCAATAGGATTTGGGAAGGTAGGAAGCAAATAGGTGAGTAGCAGAGTGCTTGGAGAAGTTGAGAGTACCAATTCCCAAGCCAAAAGGAAAGGTTGAGGGTCCATAAATTTACAACATGGGATACCTCAGGGGTTCAGCAATTGCCTATTTCTGTTTAAAACATATCAGATCTCAGGGGCACCTGGCTGGCTCAGTCATCTGACTCTTGATCTCAGTTCAGGTCTTGATCTCAGGGTTGAGAGTTCAAGGCCCAATGCTGGGTCCACACTGGGTGTGGAGCCTACTTAAAAAATAATAAAATAAAATAAAAACCCTGTATCAGACCTCCTGATTCCTCCTCAATCCAATGCAGCTAGAAGATACCCATGAGGGAATCATCCAGAAAAATGGGCAAAAGACCAAGAGATGGAAAATAGGAGATAATGGATAAAAAATATTAAAGGACTACTATAGAAAACATTGAAACTAAGTAATAGGAGTTCCAGAAAGAGAGAATAGAGAAAATGGAAGTAGAAAGTCATTGAAGAAATAATTGAAGAAAATTTCCCCTGACTGTGATATAAGAATTTCCAGACTGAAAACCCAGTTCCATGGATGAGCAGGTCCACAGTGTAGCCCATCACTGTGAATGTTATGACTGATAAGAATGAAAAAAGATGTACAAGGGGAGAGAGAGAGAGGGAGAGAGAGAGAGAGTCCTTCAGCCTTATCACCAACAGCAGTGGAACCAGAAGGCAATGGAGTGAAGGAAAATGGTATCTGCCTTGGAATTTTCTATCCAGGCAAACAATCAAGTATGAAGACAGAATAAAGACATTTTCAGACATAAAAGGACTCAAATAATTTGCTTCCTGTTTATCAGAAAGCTACATGAAGATGTGCTCCACCAAAATGAGGGATTAAACCAAGAGAGAGAAAGACGTGTGTACAGGAAGCAGGAGATCCAACATGGGAGGGAGGTGAAAGCCATCCCACGATGATGGCTGTGCACCAGCCACAGGGGTGAGATTTCTTCAGAAAACAGAATTTGTGATGCGTTTGAACTTCTTGAGAAATGATTTAGGCAAGAAGAGAAAAATTTGGGTTGAATTAGTGAAAAGTGTATGGAAAACTAAGGGAGCAATAAACACCTCCACAAACAAAAACTTCACCTCCAAGAAAACAAGTTTTTTTCAAGAAATGAAATGTAGTGTTTGGTTATACATAGCTCAGCTATGAATTGCATTTACATGGTTATAAAACATAACACCAAATATTGAGCTCATCAACATTATGATACAACATTTTTGGCAGGGTAAGGAATGGAAAGAGGGTATGTGTGTGGTGGGGCTGGGGGAAGAAAGAATTAAAATCTCATTTTAATGTGAAAAGTTTTTTAAGTGAAAAGTTCATAGAAAATATTTACCTGGAAAAAATCAAGAAGTAGAGATACAGACCTGTTATTTAGAGACATGAAGGTAAATATCCAAATAATCAGCTAGAAGAGGTGAAAGTGGTTGTCTCTGTGGAGGGGAAAAGGAGAGGGTATGTATACAGGGACTACTGTTTTTCTATTACAGACCTGTTGTGTGTAAAACTATTATACTCTAAAACAGTGGGTTGAATGATACAAACTTGAATTGTTTGTAGGTCAAAATGATCAAATTTCAGCAATTATGTATAACTCAACCTAATACATGAATGTAAGACCTCAAAAAAAAAAATACTAGAAAGAGATACTGCGCTTGCTTGTTAATGTATTTTTTTCCAGCTTTTTTGAAATATAATAGGCATATAACATTGTGTGAGTTTAAGATGTACAGCATGTTGATTTGATGCAATTATGTTTTGCAAAATAATTATAATCTTATTGTTTGCTAACACTTCCATCAAATCACATAATTACCATATCTTCTTTTGTGGTGAGAATACATAAGATATACTCTCCTAGTAACTTTTAAGTATGTAATACAGCATTATTAGCTATAATTATCATTCTGTACATTAGACCCCCCAAACTTATTCATCTTATAACTGGATATTTGTACCTTTTGACCATCTCCCCATTTTCCTCACTCCCTCAGCCTCTGGTTACTACCACTTTACTCTCTGCTTCTATGAGTTTGGATTTTTTTAGGTTCCACATATAAGTGCTATCATACAGTATTTGTCTTTAACATATTTCACTTGCATAATGCCCTCAAGTATCATCCATGCTGATGCAAATGGCAGGATTTCCTTCTTTCTCATGGCTCAAAAATATTCACACACACACACACACACACAACCAATTCATTGGTTGATGGACATTTAGGTTGTTTTCATATCTTGGCTGTGGTGAATAGTGTTATAATGAACATGGGGATACAGGTATCTCTTCACGATCTTGCATTTATTTCCTTTGGATACACAACCAGAAGTGGGATTGATGGATTACATGGTATTTATATTTTTAATTTCTGAGGTATTCCCATAACTTTTTCCATATGGAAAAAAAATTTCTACTAATAATACACTATATGTTAATTAATTGAATTTAAATTAAAAAAAATATCCACAATAGCCAAACTATGGAAAGAGCCCAGATATCCATTGACAGATGAATAAAGAAGATATGATATATATATATGTATATATATATATAAAATATGATATATATAATGGAATAGTATTCAGCCATCAAAAATGAAATCTTGCCATTTGCAATGACATGGATGGAACCAGAGGGTATTATGCTAAGCAAAATGAATCAATCAGAGAAAGACAATTATCATATGATTTCACTCATATGTAGTTTAAGAATCCAAACAGAGGATCATAGGGGAAGGGAGGGAAGAAAAATAAAACAAGATGAAATCAGAGAGGGAGTCAAACCATAAGAGACTCTTAATCATAGGAAACAAACTGAACGGAGGGAGGTGGGGTGATGGGGTAACTGGGTGATGGACATTAAGGAGGTCACGTGATGTAATGAGCACTGGGTATTATATAAGACTGATGAATCACTGAACTCTCTACCTCTGAAACTAATAATACGCTGTATGTTAATTAACTGACTTTAAATAAAAATATTCTACATTTACATTTCTACAAACTGTAAAATTTCTCTTTTCTCCACATCTTCACCAACCCTTAAATCTTGTCTTTTTAATGATTGCCATTCTAACAGGTGTGAGCTGGGATTTGCATATGTCTGATGATTAGTGAGTTGAGCAACTTGTCATGTACCTGTTGGCCATTTGTATGTCTTCTATGGAAAATGTTCACTTCCTCTGCCCATTTTTTAATTTTTTAAATTGTATTTTAGTTTAGCTTAGTTTAGTTTTTTCTATTGAATTGTATAAATTCTTTATATATTTTGGATGTTAACCCCTTATCAGGTGGTTTGCAAATATATTCTCCCATTCCATAGGTTCCCTTTTCATTTTGTTGATCATTTCTTTTGCCACTCAAAAGCTTTATAGTTTGGTGTAGTATCATTTAAGTTTTGCTTTAGATGCTTGTGCTTTTGGTATTGTATCCAAAAAATAGTCACTGAGACCAATGTTAAGGCCAGTCTCCCCTATGTTTCCTTCTAGGAGTTTTATGGTTTTGGTTATGTTTAAGTCTCTAATCCATTCTGAATTAATTTTTGTGAGTTGGTGTAAGATAAGGTTCCAAATGCATTCTTCTGCATGTGGTTATCTAATTTCCCATCACCATTTATTGAGGAGATTATCTTTTTTTTTTTTTAATTTTTTTTTTATTGTTACGAGGAGACTATCTTTTCCCCATTGAGTATTCTTGGCTCCCGTGTCAAAAATTAGTTGACTGTACGTGCTTGAGTTTATTTCTGGGCTCTTGATTCAGTTTCATTGGTCTATGTGTCTACTTCTATGCCAAAACCATGCTGTTGTGATTACTATAGCTTTGTAATACAGTTTGAAATCAGTAAGTGTGATGCCTCTAGTTTTATTCTTTCTCAGCATTGTTTTGGCTATTTGGGGTCCTTCATGGTTTCATATACACTTTAGAATTGTTTTTTCTATTTTGATTCTAATTCTCCAATGGAATTTTAATAAGAATAACATTGAATCTGTAGATGACTTTGGGTAGTATGGACATTTTAACAATATTAGTTCTTCTGATCCATGAATATGAGATATCTTTCCTATTGTTCTTGGCTTCTTTAATTTTTTTTTTGTAAAAATCTTATAGCTTTCACTGAACAGATCTTAAGTTTATTCCTAAGTATTTTTATTGGTTTTGATGTTAATGTGAATGGGATTGTTTTATTTCTTTATCAGATGTTTTGTTGCTAGTGTGTAGAAATGCAACTTATTTCTTTATGTTAATCTTGTATCCTGCAACTTTACTGAATTTGTTCATTCATAGGTTGTTGTTGTTGTTGTTGTTTTTGTGGAGTCTTTAGCATTTTCTTTATATAAAACCATATCATCTGCAAACAAAGACAATTTTACTTCTTTCTTTCCAACTTGGATGCCTTTTTCTTTTTCTTGCCTTGTTGCTTTGGCTAGGACTTCCAGTATCATGTTGAATAGGAGTGGTGAGAGTGGGCACCCTTGTCTTGTTCCTGATCTTAGAGGAAAAGCTTTCAAGCTTTTTACCTTTTAGTGTGATATTGGTTGTGGCTTTGTCATATATGGCCTTTATTGTGTTATGTCCCTTCTATACCCATTTTAAGTGTTTTTATCATGAAAGAATGGCATTTGCCAAATGCTTTTTCTGCATCTACTGAAATAATCATATGATTTTTATCTTTCATTCTATGAATGTGGTGTAACATATTAATTCATTTGCATGTGTAGAACTATCCTTTCATCCGACAATTTACATCTTGTTATAGTGTGTATCCATGAACACATTTCAGTAGCTTTTAGCCTTTATAGTGAAGTAGTTAACATACCACCATATTACAGTATTAGAGTATTCTGAATCTGACTATATGCTTACCTTTACTAGTGTGTTGTATATTTTCTTATGTTTTCATGTTACAGCTTGAAGAACTCCTCTTAGTGTTTCTTGTAAGGCAGGTTAAAAGGTGATGAATTCCCTCAGCTTTTATCTCACCTTCATTCCTGAAGGACAACTTTGTTGGGTAAAGTATTTTTGGTTGGCAGTTTCTTTCTTTTAGCACTTTGAATATATTATCCTATTCTCTCCTGACCTGTAAGGTCTCTGAGAAGTCTACTGATAGCATTACAAAGGTTTCCTTGTACGAGATATTTCTTTTCTCTTGTTTCTTTTAAAATTCTTCCTTTGTCTTTGATTTTAGACAGCTTTATGATAATGTATCTTGGAGAAGATCTTGTTGGTTTGAGATTTTGGGGTGAGTTATTAGTTTCATAAACTTGGATGTCTAAATCTTTCCCCAGGTTTGGGAAGTTCTCAGCCATTATTTCTTTAAATAAACTTTCTATTCTTTTCTCCCAAAGAGGTACTGGATTAAAAAAATATCAGTAAATCAAAAAAGTGATCCTAGTTACAAAACAAGTTTTCACTTTAACTTCTGTAGTTGGAAAGGTACTCAAACAAACTGTCAATTTAATTTTGTTTTGTTTTGAAACTCACGATACTGGGAAACAGCATTTAATTTTGCAAAGACTTGGTGATGCCGGAAGGGAAAAGTCAGGCCTCAAGGCACAAATTATACTAGGGTTTTGTTCAACAGAACTTCTCCTATCAATTGGGGAATGCATTGCAGGGCCTGTGCTGGAGTATTGATAATGATAATATTGGTAATATTCTGTTGATTTCTTGTTTGTGGCTTTCTATTCTAATCAACAACAGTTGGTTATCCATTCTTCCCTTTGCCTCCATTTGTCTGGATCAGCTGGTATCATCCCAGATTTGGGGCATCCAGAGTTGGCAGAGGAGTTGTTCCTTCAGAGGGGAGTGTGGGGTGTAGAGGAGCTTGGTGAGTGTGTTAGGAAGGGAGACAGGGCTACTGCTGCCCCTTAATAGAGGAAAGTGCAAGTTTCCCTTTGGGCATTCAATAGGAATGTCCCCTGTACAAGAAGAAGAGATGGGGGGAGGGTGCTTTGAATTATTATAGGCTGTGGACTAGAACACGTGAACCAAAAAATATGAACTTGGACATAGAAAAAGGGTTGGAATAGTTTTCTTGAAGCATGGAAGCAAAAACACCAAATTTACATTATATTCCGAACTCCTTTGAAGGTTCACATTAGGATTTGTGTCTCCCCCCAAATTCCCTTGTTTTTATATCATAGTGTTCTCCATTTCCTCATTCACTGATTTCTTCCCTCTGTAGTATTGCTGAGTGCCCACTAAGTGGGGCTACACCCGTGAGTGGGGGAGGTAAGGTCCTAGCCTAGGTAAGGTCCCATGCTGTCAATGCTAGTGTCCTCTCCTGGAAGACATGTTCAGGTGAGGACACTGAAGCCAGAGATTAAGGACTCACCGCTGGTATGATGGAACCAGCATTCTGACCCAGAGTCCCCAAACCTTTACTCCAGTAAGTGGACTCAACTGGACCATGCTGGTACCTGTTGGTTTTTATGTCTTTTGGGATTACTCCTTAGAATTGTCCACTTAGGGGCACCTGGGTGGCTCAGTCAGTTAAACGTCTGCCTTCAGCTCAGGTCATGATCCCACGGTCCTGAGATCGAGCCCCATGTTGGGCTCCGTGCTCAGTGGGGAGTCTGCTTCCTCCTCTCCCTCTGCAACTACCCCACTTGTGCTTGTTCTCTGGCTCGCTCTCTCAAATAAATAAATAAAAATCTTAAAAAAAAAAAGAATTGTCCACTTAGACTCTGAACACCCAGGGGCAAGAGTGGGGTGTCCTTTTCTTGTGTCTTTTGGAGTGATTAGCCCAGCATTGCAGAGCTCCTCCAGATGACCTGCATCGATTATGACATGGATTATTGGGAAAGAATTGTCTATTCTGCTTGTTAGGCTTTGATTCCCAATTCTGGCCATTGCACACTGAAGAGAAACAGAGGGAAAGGGGGCACTTTTGCAATGAGTAGGGCAGCATCTGCTGTGGGCCAGGAATCAGGCCAGGCTTGGATTGCTGGAGTGACGAAGGCACCGTGCCAGTGCCAGACCTTTAGCAGCTCGTTTTGGGACTCAGCAGAAGCCAAATAAACATCTCACGGGGAGTCATGGAGAGGAGGGGACAGGGCCTGAGTAACACAGCTTGAGGGTGGCTGATTCAGGCTGTTACCGCATGAAATGCATTTGAGCCAGGCCCCGAAGGAGGGAGAAAGAAGGATGTCTAGTTATTGGTTACACGGACAAGCACAAGGATAGTGCACAGACCACTTGGGGGCACAGAGTGTCTTGTGGTGCAGTCACAATATAGGCTTCATGCAAATGCCTCAAGGTCAACAAGGGTGCATGCTTACTGAGAGCTGAAGGCCTGGGTACACACTGAGAAAATGTGTGGACTTCACTCTGTAGGTCACTCACAGCCATTTTGACAGGGATGGTAACAAGATCCCAGTGACAAGGTGAGAAAGATCACTCGGTGGGGCAGGAGAGATGGAAGGGGATTGTAGCAATGGGCGAGAAAAAGGCTGAGGGTCTGTCTGTTCTAGGGCATTTCCCAGGATGAAAGATGGAGCGGATGGAGATGCTTCACAGGTGACTAACTGTTAAGTGAAAGGAGAATCAAAAGAGACTGAGGCCTTCTGGGTACCTGGTTGGATGGTGGTGTTATGGTAGGGCAACCAGGTACAAGGCTCAGAGATCCCAGAGAGAGATTTGGGCCAGAGATGTAATTCTGAGAATTACAGGGTGTATGTGCCCTGGGCGCTGTGGGCATGAGTGAGATCAGCCACGGAGAGGCAAGAGGTTGAACGAAGAGTAGAAATGTAGGCAACACGCACATTAAGCACCTGGGCAGCAGGGGCCACCAAAGCAGGCAGAGAAGACGGAAGGAGAGAAGCTTATCTCAGAAGCCAGGGTAGCAGAAATCTTCTAGAAGGTAGAGGAAAGCAGAACTTACGATGAAACTCTTAGGCTGGAGGTTGATCCATTTTCAAGAATATTCTGTTGTGTTCCATGCTGTGCTCCTCACTGAAAAACTTGTGTGTCTTATTAAATGTCCTCTCAGGCTCCCCCAAATCTGTGTGCTTGGGCAGGACTGGGGTTGCCCCTCAGAGTCCTGAATGGACTTCTCTTTATTGGAAATTGAGGTCATGTCACTTAATAAAAGACAGAGTCCCTGAGAAAATGGAATATGCTTGCCTGGGCTCAGAGTCATCACGGAAGGAAAGGCTGAGAATCTGTCACTGGCTCTCAAGGATGAAACCTACTTTTGGGCACCCCATCCTTTGTTGAAAAAATTAATCTGTAAATAGTTTATTAAGGTCGGAAATGCTGCCAACGACCCTTTGAAAACAGATACAACATCTTTAAGAGATTGCAAAGGTAAATCTTATTGTCTGGGGAAATGACTTCTGCACAGTTATTTCTTTTATTGCTCTGCTGAATGTGACAGCATTACTCAGTTTAATAAATCCTAGTGTATCTCTCAGTCCATGTAGGCTGATATAAATATCTCCAGTTATGTCACATTACCACCTTTGTACAGCTATACTGGGCGCTGATGACTGGGGTCTGATAAATGCAAAACCTCATTTGGTTTGTGAGTGATTGAGCGCTAACACTGTTTAGATTTCTTAATATACTTGTATTAGCATGAATAAGTAATGAGTATGCCAGGCTTTTTTGAATATTTGATTGTATCTTTGTAATGGATTTGTGTCTCTCTCTTTGTGCTAATGTCATTGTAACTTTGTTGGTGTCATAACTCCAAGCCCCGGTAATTGATCTTTATCACCCCATCTGGAGTCAATCACCCTCTCCTTGCCGAATGGCAGCATGCTTGTGCCTTTCTTTCCCACATGACTCTGCATATTGTCTTTACGAGGAGAGGTGCTGGTCATCACCCTGTCCTCAGGGAATGCTTTTCCTGCTTTGTGAAGAGCAGGTTTTAGATTTTCAAGCAAGATGCAGAGAGCCAAAGGTTGAAGGTTGACAATGCCGTCATGTAAAACCACCAACTCTGAGCCAAGTTCAGACTCTTACCCCCAGCAATGCCCTTCCAACCTGTTCATCACCGTAGGGCTGGTGGGTCTAACCACTGTATAAACCTCTATAAACAAGGAGGCTCTGAGACCGAGAAGTCTCCTTTCCTAAGTCTAGAAAGGGGCTACAATACTCATAGAAATCTCCTATAATGAAGGCTCCTTGCTTGATGTGAAGACAGCACAAAGACCTTGTCCTTATATGCAAAGACCAAATCTTTTCTGCTTGTGAGAGTTGTCCTCTTATGGAAGATTACCTCATTCCCCAGACCTGCTAGTAATTGGTATTCTGGATCAAACACCTAGCAGGACAGTTCACAAGCTGCAAGCCTGAATCCATATGCAGATGGGGTCACCAGGACCCGGGGTTCCCTGGGTAGCCACCGGGGACGTCAGTGACACAGAAGGCTATGTACTCCTGGGGCAGGGAAAGTGGCACGTGGATAGTACTTTAAATCTGGGAGGAAGCATTGAGCAAGCACACTTAAAGTGCAGGAGCCTGCTTGTGTTTCCGTTGCCCAGCGAAGTTGCTTAGTTACGTAGGAGCTGTGTCTTGAACTGAATCCGTCAGTGATGGTGGGGGCTTACAAACATGTCTGAGTTTTCTCATGTCCCATGTCACAGCGGAAGTCGGCAGAGGTGGTACTTTCACGACATGATGGTTATCATGTGTTCCTCGGATCTCTGATACACGAAGAAGCAATAATAAATATTACCGTGATCTTTGTGATAAACCGGGTTTGAACTTCTAGTTACTTTTCTCTATACCAATGTTTTTGATTTTTAGCCGTAGTAGGTACAAACTGAATAAACAGTATTGGTTTGGCCCTTTTGTTTCTTCTATAACAATTATTCCCCTTCACCCCAATTTAGTATCCTCAACCTGACCCTCTCCCTGGCCTCTTTCTCTTTTAGTGCTTAGCTTCTCACAGGACTCTTTTTTGTGCCCTTGGCTTCTGCTTTCGTGTCTCCTCTTAGCTGCTCAGAGCCTGCTGATCTGGCTTCCTTGCCCAGCGCTGCCAACTCTGTTTTTTGTGGGCACCAGGGACAGCCTGCTTCCCGGGTCTCAGGATTTCTCTCTGCTCTGCCTCATCTGCCTGCCCCACCGCTCTGGTCTCTGGGGGTCAGTCTTTACTGCTCAAATCCCTCTTTTTAAAAAATATTTTATTTATTTGAAAGAGAAAGAGAGAGAGCTTGAGTGCATGAGCAGGAGCGGCAGAGGGAGAGGGAGAAGCAGGCTCCCCACTGAGCATGGAGCCAGATGTGGGGCTTGATCCCAGGATCCTGAGATCATGACCTGAGCCAAAGGCAGATGCTTAACTGACTGAGCCACCCAGGTGCTCCTGCTTACACTCCTCTTATCTTGGCCTTAGGGACCTAACCTTCTTTCTCCTTCCTGTCCCAGGCTTCCTGGGTCCCCCAGGAATGTGACCTGCTGGGTTCCTTTCCTCACTGGCTGATTTGTGCCCCCCAACACATACATATGTTGAAGCCTTAAACCCTGTGCCTCTGAATGTGGCTGTATTTGGAGACAGGGCCTATAGAAGAGACAATTAAGTTAAAATGAGGCTGCTAGGGTGGGGCTTATTTCATGTGACTGGTGTCCTTAGAAGAAGCGGAGATTTGGACATACTAAGAGACCCATGGAAGAAAGACCACGTGAGGACAAAGGGGGATGATGGGCATTTGCAAGCCAAAGAGAGAGACCTCAGGAGAGACCAAGGCTGCCAACACCTTGATCTTGAAATTCCAGCCTCCAGCTGAGAGAAAATATGTTTGTTGTTAAGCCCCCCAGCCCAAGTCTGTGTATTTTGTTACAGCAGATGGAGCAAACTAATACACCTACCCTCTGAGAGTTCAGGCCCGGGGAGTATGAAATGTGAGTGTCTCTATTGGACCCCTGACCTGAGTTACCCACAGGCCCTTTGGGCCTCTACAATGCCGATGGAGGAAAATTTTTATTCCTCTTCAGACAGGGTTAACCTGAGCATGCCAGGAGATAGGAGGAGGGGCCCGTGGAGAGGAGGAGACAGAAGGTGCTGGAATTAGAGGACATTTGGTGATCTGGAGAGGGAATGACAGAGGGATCAAGTGTGAGGAAGGCATTGGGCCCGGAAAGGTTCTTTAGGATGAGAGCTTCTGTTTGGACTGAATCTGTTTGTGATCAGGGGGCTGCAAAAGCATGTTTGGAATTGTCCCAGGTCCCCGACTCTGCCACAGAAATCTGGGTAGAGTTGGTCCAAGTGGAGACGGCTCAGACAGCTGTGGGTAAATGAAAGACTTACGTGTGTTGCTTTTGTTCTTTCTGGAAGTAGGGAGCACAGGGGTGGTGTGTGGGGTCTCTGTGGGGCTCTGGTCAAGGCAGTCACCAGCCCCAGCCAGAGGAGAGTCTGAATGGGGCTGTAGAGCAGAGATGTGCAAGGGCTGGATCCAATCTGAGACTTCACACAACACCCCGTTGGTCCAAGGCCAGACACGAGGCAGAAGTGGGGTGGGCGTGCCTTGGGGTCAGGGAAGCCCCAATATGTCTGGTGCAGGGTCACATCCCGGAGGGAGTCTCTGGCATGAAAGTAGAGCAGCTTCAACTTCCCTGATGAAGGAAAGGAGTTAATGGGACCCTGACCCAGGGATGGCTGGAGTCACTGAAGGTCTCCTGGGAGTGAATTAAAAGGAGATTGGGCTGGGGGAGGGGCAGAGGTGAACAGTAAAGAGTTTTTCCTCAGAGAAGAGGCAAACACTCTGCACCTCAGAGGGGGAGTTATAGGATGACAAAGACCAAGGAGAAAAATCAGTGCAGGATGAAAGAGAACTTTCCCCGGGTGGATTAACAGTTTCAGAGAAAGAACAGCCAGACAGGAGCTCAGCAGGGCAATCCCACTTCATACCCGCATGTTTTCAAGTGATGGAGGCGATGAGAAGCCCCCACCTTCTAGTCAGATAGGTCAGCAGCCCCCGGATGCTGCTGTGTGGAGACGGGATTCCGCTTTCCAAAAATTGGCAGGGCCTGGAATCCCTCCCCTATTTCTCCTTCAAACCACATAGTGAATTTCTTAGTAAAAGATTCAAGGATCTTTTCAGGCCAATGGGATACAGCACAAGTATATTTCATTTAAAAAAAGCATATAACGATATGACACAAGCCCTATATTCTGGTGTCATCGTTCCTGCTCTGCATGGGGTAAGAATACCTTTCCATGCTATTTTCATTGTTATCATGTAAATGAATGAGTCACCCTGAACCCTGGTGTCATCCTTCTCTTCTTTCCTAAATAGTCTTTTCCTCTGATGCAGTTGTGTAGAGGAAATACACACGCGTACACACCCACACACCACAGCCAGATGCATTCTGATTTCCTCCCGTTCTGCTGAAATCGGGCCTCTCCCACTATATGTCACATGACGACGGGGAAAAAAATGTGTTAAAAAAAAAAATCTCCCGTTTGTGTGTGTCATCTTCTCTATGAGCCATCAGTAGAGTTGAATGCCTATAGCAAGCCAACTGCTCTGTAGATTTTGTCCCGATTATTAAACACTGAATGTGAAGAGCTAAGCATATAGAAGGAAGAGTTATTCTCTAGTTTATGTAAAGTCAGCAGTGAAAATAAAAATTGTGGCATGTACATAGATGTTTATTTGCTTTACCTTATAGTCATACTGCAGAGCTTTGTCTTCTGTGCCAAAGTTTTTTTTTTTTTTCCCAGCGATGACAATGGATTATTTCTGTAAGCAAGTGCTCTATCCATTATTAAATTGATTATTCAAATCTCATTTAAAAAAAGAAGCCAGATGGCAATTTTCCATTATTTGTTGCTACTGACAACCACCAACCCTAAACTGAAAGATTTTCCTTTTTTTTTTCTTCTCCTCCTGGCTGAAGAGCCTGCTGCATTTCCATACAGACTAAACGTAGATCCCATATTGGAAACAAATAGCCAATTACCAAACAAGATTGTCATTATTGATTATTTTAGAATCATCTTTGCATTGACGGAACTGTTGTTCTTTTGATGATTCCATAATTAACTTATCTATATTCAGGCACAATAACTTTGTTCCCCATAGTCATTCGGATGTGAGCATTATTGTTGTTATTTGGTTGTCATGACGGCAAGAAACATGTTTTTACATGTCCAGCAGCCTGGTTATTTTAAGATCCTAATAAGTATGCCTTGCTAATGAATCAGAATAATGGCGATCCTGCAAAATAATGATTTTTAAAATTCTAAGGAGGTTTAAAATCTAAATGCGAGATAATTGCTGGCACTTGTGATAATCACGAAGTGTGTTCCTTTCACCACGTGCACTCATGTGCACACTCACATGTGTGACCTCTTCCTCTTCTCCATGTGAGTGCATCTGTATATTTTTATTTTGGAGTTAGCACACTCTGTGGAGATGGAACTTCCCCTGGAGAACCTTTCAGAACCAGCATTTGTCAGATCATCTCATGGCTGGGGCCATGCTCAGCATGTTTGTGCTTTTAGAAACTTATTGTGGGGACCCATCTTCAAATTCTTTAGTTGCTATTTTTTAACACTTTATGTATGTGTGTGTGTGTGTGTGTGTGTGTGTATGTGTGTGTGAATCCGCCTCTTTTGATGTCTTCTGCATGTGTACAAGTGGGATTTGTTTTAAGTAACAAAAACTAGGAAGATCATACTTCTAATTGATTGGATTCTTGCAATTCAAAGTGTTGTCCCTTTCAAGACTCCGGCTTCACCTAAAATTCTCGGTTGGTTGATCTTGCCAGGAGAAAGGGCATTCAAGTTACATAAAAGAGACTCAGTTGCCTTCAAAGACACAAAAGTCTTTGGAGGCATCCAAAATGAAACCCATGGTCTCTATAAGTTCAAGGAGATTTTGTAAAACTTTCTGGCTAATAGTCAATTAATTTTCTTGGCCTGGGGAGGAATCCAATAAACATTTTGGTCTGTGGTGCTTAATTCAAATTCTGGCCAAAAGAATTCAGTTCCTTTGGTCTCATAAAATCAGGATTGTAAGAGTGGGATGGTCCCTCTTTTGGAGAATGCCTGGTTGTTAGGGGAGGGCCAGGTGGGAGATGGGTGGCCTCCTCTCCTAGTTGTTTCTGGAGGATTTCCAAATAATTTAACAGCTAATAATCAGCTCCAAACTGAATGTACCTCATGAGCGACTCCCCTCCATCCTCTAAAAGTGAAATACCTCGTTAGCATCAAGAAGCACTTCCTGGTAGAAAGACTTCACATATTGTTAACCAGAAATACACTTTGGTTCTGCAATTCAGAATATCTATTCTGGCAATTGTAAGAAACAAAA
This sequence comes from Phoca vitulina, assembly GCF_004348235.1. Classification (NCBI taxonomy): domain Eukaryota; kingdom Metazoa; phylum Chordata; class Mammalia; order Carnivora; family Phocidae; genus Phoca; species Phoca vitulina. The sequence continues at coordinate 2,935,815 of NW_022589761.1, read as the reverse complement.
TATTAACATATAAATGCTGTAATGGTAAAAATGCGCTAGCATACGTGTTAAGTTTCTAATCAAACATTGCAAAAATGCATTAATCAGTATTTCATAGTTCATTACAGTCTGACTAATTTTGAAATCCCTCATGTAAATTGATTAAATGTCTTCTGCAGGCAGATAAATGGGCTTTTGTTTTAAGCAACCTTTACTGAGAAAACCATAATTCTCTGTGACTCAATTCTTGTGCACTTGTGACTAGAGTTCCTGTAGGCTAGCTCTAGATAATGTAGAATTTTCCTGTTTGCAACTGGACCTACAAACTAGCTGTAACATACTCTATGGGATTAAGTATTTAGTGAGCATCAGTTCTGTGCCCAAGATTGTGCTAGGTACTGCGAGAGAAATAAGAGAAGCACGAGATACCATCCATTCCCTTACGGATAGAGATGACTCATATATGTGAAAAACTACAGGCAAAAAATATACACACTTAATCAAGACTGGATTATAAGCTTTCTTTACTTTCCAAAAATATAAACCAACTCTAAATAGTTTTTTAAAAAAGACAGGTGGTTATTTATTGGCAGGATTCTGGAGTTGTTTTCACGTGAAATGATGGAGAGGCCAAGAACATCTGGAAGCAGAGAAATTGATGCTCTCAGGACTTTCTGTCTTTGCCTTTCTGTCTTTACCTTCCTGACAAGACTGGCACCTTTTCCTAGGTAGTTCTGAGCTTGCCTCCCAGTGGAAGGCAGCTTACCCCATGAGTTCCAGTTAGAAACTCCTCAGGAGTATCTCAGGTTGGCTCAGCCGGTCATTTGGACCAATCACTGTGGCTGCCCAAAGTCTGTGATTAGCTTAACTGGGTTATTTTCCCACAACCTCAGACAACAGAGATGGAGGATAAATGAGTCCAGGTCTTCTGCCAGCTCTTTGGGATGTAAGGGCAGCAATAAGAATCATATGCTACTTGAAGAAGGGGATTTGGTTCTATAACCATGAAGGGAGTTTAAAGTTGGGAGGGGGCAGAGCATTGGAAATGTACAGAGGTGGTCTGAGCATACCCAGCTGGGGAGTGGTGGGAAGATCTGACCCAGGAGGAAAGTGTATGTGGGGACATTAAGAAATATGTGTGGAGGCACCCGGGTGGCTAAGTTGGTTGGGCATCTGCCTTCGGCTCAGGTCATGGGGGTCCTGGGATGGAGGCTCTCATGGGGCTCCCTGCTCAATGGGGAGTCTGCCTCTCCCTCTGCCCCCCCCCCCGCTCATGCTGTCTCTCTCTCTCTCTCAAATAAATAAATAAATAAATAAAATCTTAAAAGAAATATGGGTGATAGGACTATGTGAGGCCAAATACAGTGGGACTTAAAAGCCTATCAGAAAGTTTGTTTTTGAGTGGTTAGGAAATAGGGAAATACTGGCTTCTAGACAGAGGAGCAGAAAGGTAATCTAGGCCAAGTTGGATGGATGGGGGTGAGATCTAAGAGATACAGTTTGCTGGAGGCTGGTGCCCTGAACTGGGAATGAGGTGAACAGAGAATGGTCTGGGAATGGGGACACAGTGAGACAGAGAGGGTGAATCCCATGGTCTTCTCCCAGGAAAAGATAGCAAAGCTGGATGTCAGAGTAAGGAAGTCATTGAACTTGAAAACTTTGAAGCATGAGGTATTTGGGAAAGAAATCTATTTAGCAGGGTATAATAATAGGTAATAACTGTAATGATAACTCATACATAGTGAATGTTTTTGTGTTCTAGACACTGGTTCTAACTGTTTGCATGCATTAACTCATTTAACTTGGCCCAACTACTCTATCAGGGAGATAGTATTATCATCCCAGTTTTACAGATAATGAAATTGGGGCACAAAGAAGAGAGACAATGTGCTCCTAGTCACACAGGTGTTGAGTGGTGGGGCTGGCTTCTGAGCCCAACGGGCTGGCTCCGTAGTCTACTCAGAAGGAGTTCAGTTGTTGCCAGGTTGAGCTTCATGTGATACTGGCCCACCCCCCTCATGATGTCCAGGTTGGCAGAGAAAGGTTGGAAGAACTTGAAGGAAGAAGGGAGAATGGCTCAGAAGAATAAACACAATTCGAGACTCAGTGGGATTGAGAGGTGAAAAGTCAAAAGGGATTCCACATCCCAAACTCGGAGAGCTGAGAAAAGACACACCAACTGATTAATGTTGATTTGTTTGCCAAAAAACGTGGCTTAATTTAAGTGAAAGTCATTGTCACAGTCTTGCTTTTTGACCAAAGAAAGACTAAGAAGTGCTTCCCAGTGTGGAACCTGGATCCCTGGCTCAGTGGGTTAAATACTTCCAGGTGGTAGCAGATGGACTTTTGTGGTGATATTTTTATTTTTTAAATATTTATTTATTTATTTATTTATTTATTTATTTATTTGAGAGAGAGAGAGAAGTGAGAGCACGTGAGCAGGGGAGGGGCAGAGGGAGAAAGAGAATCTCAAGCATACTTCCCACTCAGTGCGGAGCCCTATGTGGTGCTCAATCCTATGACCGTGACATCATGACCTGAGCTGAAATCAAGAGTCAGATGCCCAACTGACTGAGCCACCCAGGGGCTCCATTAATGTATATCAGAAAAAACATAGCTAGCATATGAGAATCATGAATTTGATAGAGCTCATTGCTTAGGATGAGGATAATTATTTTTAAGTTAGGCAAATTTTTTAAAAAGTAAATTTTAGAACAGATGGTTTGCAGACGGGACAAAAAATGCCAAGGTGGAGTGAAAATGATAGTTTGGGGAAACTTTGGGCCAAGGTCAGATTTCCAATGTCCTGGCCCCAGAGAGCAGGTCCCATCCCACCTCGATTTATAATCAGACTTTCACCTGCCTGCTTGCATACATTCTTTCCTTTGTGGCAGCCCTAGCTGACTTCTCACCGTCCCCAAACATATCAAGGAGTGCCCCCTACACCGAGCCTTTCATTCTTGCTTTCCTTCCATCTGCACTGCCTCTGTATTTATTTCTTCTTATCAGAATCCTACCTTTCGGGGCGCCTGGGTGGCTCAGTCGTTAAGCGTCTGCCTTCGGCTCAGGTCATGATCCCAGGGTCCTGGGATCGAGCCCCGCATCGGGCTCCCTGCTCAGCGGGAAGCCTGCTTCTCCCTCTCCCACTCCCCCTGCTTGTGTTCTTGCTCTCACTGTGTCTCTCTCTGTCAAATAAATAAATAAATCTTAAAAAAAAAAAAAAAAAAGAATCCTACCTTTCATTTACTTATTCCCAGGGTAGCAAATGCACATGCCTACCTGGGCCATTCAGGTAATATAAATGAGTACAGTGGGCGGGCAGTAAGACTAGGGAGCACGGCCAAGATCCCGGGGAACCCGAGAGAGGATGCCTCACCGGAAGGCAATCAAATGTAATGTATAAAAGTTCTGGCTCTCCCGAGAGAGTGCAAAGTCAGGCTAGGTTTTGTTTCCTAGCTGCTGTTTGCCCCTTCTATCATGTTTATGGGGCACATGGTAAGTGTCAGACCCAGGTGACAAAGGAGGTGCTCTTGCATTGGAGAGGGCCACTGTCTGCTGGGGCGGTGGGCTCACTTAGTGGACATGGGCACCCATGCCGTGGGAACACAGCATGGACAAGCTCTGCCTCTCCTCTGCCAAACCTTTCTAATCACCATTCTTTCCCTCGGCACTGGAGTTGATTTCTCTCTCCATGACACTCTCAGTCTGACTGAAGAGGACCTTGGGGAGTAGTAGCATCTGGGCTAGTTAGGGACACCCCAGGGGAATTTGCAGCTACCAAATGGGGTAGCTGCAAATTGAGGGGATCTCTCAGCTTGAGTGTCAAGACATGGTCTGGGAGAATCAGGCCTCATGGCTAGGTCTGCGTTGGCTCTATGTTCAAAGCAAAACCCACCACAGGAACCAACACGGTGGCCTAAATGTGCGTGTGGAGCATCCCTCCCAGCCCGGTGGGCTGGGATCTCCCGTTTCCCACAGAGATCCCACACCGACATGATATGATAACACCATGGATGATAACACCATGGATGATCATCCCCATTTTGCAGATAACGGAACATGATGAAAATGTCTGGTGACTGTTCTTTTTTGCCTTGGGTCCTCTGGCCTCAGCTCTGTCCCTGCCTGGGGGCTGATCCCACTCGAGCAGCTTCCTTCGCTCACCTACAATGTCTCCAGAATGCATCGATGTGGACCAGATGCTGGGTGGAGCCAAGGTCTCTAGCACGCGGCAGTGGTGGTGACCTGGCAAAGAAGCGGGTGTCAACCAGAGTGGACAGTAGGGGACAGCTGTACTAGACGCCTGCTCCAAGTGCAGGGGCAGAGCAGGGAGGAACAAAACAAGGGGCTGGAGATGGAGGTCTTCCCGACCCAGGCTCTCCAGTAGATAGGTCTGTACTGGAGAGAGAATGTGGGGGGAGAATCACCCGCAGGCTCAGTGGCCCCAGCCCTAAGGCCCAGAATAAGCTCTCAGATGCATTTGGAGAGTATGTATGAAATGCAAAGTCTAATTATGAAATACAGTGTAAATGTTCTTTTAAAATATGATCCTTAATAAGGCTCCTCCTTTCAGCCCACAGTCTGGCAGTAGATGGTCTTTAAAGGCCCTCAAGGATCTTAACTGATTCTGCTACAGTCAGATAAAAATAGTTTCAAAAAAAAAAAAAGGCAAGGCAAACTGATTCTTAAACGGACCGATTTGTGCCTGACTTTTCACTCCTCTTGGCTAAGATTGTTGAAATTTGGCTCTAATTTTCTCCTTTTGGTTGTCATGACCGATGGCTTCAGCATTCACCATGAGATCAAGTAACTCGTGGGGCTGTTACTAGCCACGGCCTTCAGTGACGTTCGTCCCTGTCACCTGGACTGACTGACGTGGGTACACACAGGCCCGGCCGTCTCTGCAAGGGGCATGTGGGAGGGATGGGTTTCCTTTGAACAAATCCCAGGGAACCCTGGAGCCAGAATCTGCCCACCAAATGACCTCTGATTATTTTTATTTCTCTTTCAGATTCATCCGAGTCGAAAACGCTCTGTGTGGAGAACAAAGCGTCCCCAGTTTACTTTTTTTCCTTTTCTTCGACTTTTGGTCTGATCTCTTCATTGCCAAATTCTGAGTCTATGGAAAAATTGATCCAATCTCTTCTGTGGGTCGTTAATAAAATTATGATTTCAGTTTTGTCCCCAAGGATGTTACGATGGAGAAACCACAGATACATAGTTTAACCCTTTCATTTGTTTGTCTGAAGGACACGAGTGTGCTTATATCTGAATAATTAGCTCACCACTGTTATCTGATGGAGGAACGAGATGCAGAGGTGAGGTTTTGTTTTCGGTGCTGTGAATTTGTTTACCTGGACTCTTCCCCAGCAAGCAATGAGTAAGCCCTGGGACGCAGGCCTTCCACATTTAAAATATTAATAAATCTGGGGAGCCAAGTTACTCTCTCTGCATGTCTAACATTTCCCCTATCCTGCCATCTAAGGGAAGCTTTCATGCCATGCTTTAGTGCCAAGAGCATCTTCCGGGATAAGTGGTAACCTCAGCAGAAAGATGCCTCTCAGGTTGTTTCACGTCCTGACGGATCAATAGTTCCAAACCTGCCAACCCTCATTTTCGCCTGGCTCAGTATTAGCTGCAGCCCCACGGAGGCCGTGTTCGTTCCTGTGCCCCCCCCCCCCCCCCGTGGGTTTACTTCCGGCAGGAGACAGTGGATTAATCAGCTCCGGGGACTTATTTCTGGGTGTGGTTTCATCAAGCTCCTATTCGTAGATGGAGATGAGAATGAAGTGTGTGGGGAGGATGGAGTGGGATGGGAGGAAGCTGAGTTGAGAGGCTGGCCTTAGCCTAGGACCTTCTCGGACTATGCCCCCTGCTTTTGTTGGGATGTCAGGCCAGTCTCAGGCTGGGGACTTATCTGGGAGGTCCTGATGAAGAGTGCAGTGAATCCGAATCAGGTGGAATACTTCTGCTTTCTGGGCAGGGCAGATGGGTGCGTCCTTGGGTACAGAGTGGGGCAAACATTCATTGCTTCAGCCCACCCAGTGCCCACCATTCTGTTGTTTTTCAGAGGGTAACAACTCTCCAATCTCCTTTCAGCAAAGGACCCTTCCCCTTACCCACTGTGGATAGCCTTAGCAGGCCTTTTAACAAAGTGCCCTGCATCCCACCCAGGCCAGGGGTGAGCATGTGGCCCCAGCCTAGCCAATTTTTACACTCTCTCCTGGGATTTTGAAACTTGAGCAGGGTGATTCAAGAACAGAGGGGAAAAAAAAAATTGGCACAGATTATTTTCAAAGGCCATGCTCTGATGGGAGTGTGGAGTAGTCCCTGCTACTGAGTCCCCAGATTCACCCTGGTCCTGCCCTTTGCTGAGCCTGGTTCCACAGCCTTCCTTTGTGATTCTGGAATCTGGGAGCTGACCCACAGCATTCTGGAACATTCTTCTTCTAAGAGTTGATTCTAGTCGCTTACAACTGACCACTCCATGACTAATACAAATGTTTTAAGGGTCTGTGGCAAGCCTTTGTTTGAATATAACTTTTTGTTTGGGGGAGGAAGAAAGGGAGGGCTTGGTATTACTAATCAATCTCCAACACAGCAAAGGCCTCCTGTGACAGAGGAGGACTGGCTACTGGGATCGGAAAAAGTGTGTTAGATTGTGACAGAGACCATTTGCATATGCTGATGATAAGGATTACAGCCATAGTGGGTGATATCTGATCTCTTATTGTGTGGTCAACTTTGTGCTAAGGACATGATATGAAAAACATTTTCACTCTCACAAAAACCTTATGTGGTTGCTTTATGGCTTATGATGCTAGGTATCATCCCATTTTGTGGATGAGAAAATCGAGACCCAGATGTGAAGTAATTTGATCAAGGTCACTGTGGAAGTGGTAGATTTGGGGCTTGAATCCAGGCCGGCTCTCTCCAAGGTCCTTGGTCCACTATTTATTTTTCCTGCATTCATTTTCAAGTTTATCTTTTAAGTCTGTGCAGTGGTTCTCAGCCAGGGGTGATTCTGTTCCCCAGGGGACCTTTGTCCCTGTCCGGAGACATTTTGGCTGTCCTGCCAGGAGAGGGGGCTGCTACTGGAATCTAGAGGGTACAGGGTAGCTGAGGCTGAGAAGGCTTTCCTCCACCCAATTTGACCCAAGAAAAGCTTGCAGTGCCAGAAATCGAGGCAGGTGAAACCCAGATCGGGGGAGGGGGGAGAGAATTTTTTCTTCGTAATCAGTGTCTGCATCTCCCTGTTCTTCTTTCCTACTTCCTTTTCTCCCCCCTTCCCCCCCCCCGCACGCGGTTTGGGGAAAACCCAAGCCTGGTCTCCTCCTCCCTTCTTCCCGCCCCTTTCCTTTAGCCGTTAGCCACTTTCGAAATGTTTTCGCTGGCTTGGAGTCATTCAGCCACTGCTTATTAATAATTTCCCCTTGGCATCTGCTGCCGCCTCCGTGTTAATGGCTCGGATCGGAGCGGGGCCCACTGTGAGGAGGACTGCTTCATGTCAGGCGCCTGCTCGTCCGAGGGGTTAACCTCCATGTTTGCTGCTCAGGAAGAGGCCTAACTAGGTGGAAGGGAGCTAAGTGCTTGAGGATCACACCACAGGGCTAACAGCACTGAAAGAGCTGTTGTGATCTATCAGATAAATAAATATGCCTTTCCGAAATTGTCTAAAGCTTTATTTATAGAGGGGCCCAAATGGCTTGGAAGGGATCTACTTAAGAAGCTCTTAGCTCTTCTGGCAATCCTCGGAGTCGAATGAAACACTTTATGGTTGTTTTCTTTGCCTTAATGATGCTGCAAGCAAAGCCAAGATGGCCCCACCCTCAGGGTGGGAGCATGGGGAGGAAGCCTCGTCTCCTCCTGACCCCCCGCTTATCCCCAGCCTGTGACATCTGCCCAGCCCTGGGCCATCGCCAGGGGGGCTGTGGGAGAGGTGGGCACCTGCCGCCCCGTGGGAGCTGCTCTCCGTCTCCTGGGAGGGAGCATACAGCCTCCAGGCCAAGGGCTGGGCTGGCCACCAGCAGACTCTCGTTGGCCAACATGTGCATAAAGCCGCTATTGGATTCGTTGCCAATCCTAGGAGATTTCAAAAATCCTGATTTGTCGTTTTAATTTTTTTTTTCTTTTCATAAAAGAGAACACTTGGCAGCATTGGTCCAACCTTACCACATGGCCTCAGCTGCCCCCTTTAGCCCCTCCACTCCCTCTGTCCTCACTCAGGCCCCTGTACGGAACCCCCTGCCTAGCCCACGCCAGGGCCCTAGTCTGTGGTCGCTGTCCTAGAGAAGCAGCATTTGCTTTAGCCACCATTCGACGACAGCAACAACAATGGCAAATAAAAGAAGGGAGGGGATCTCATGATTCAGGAGTTAGGGCAGATGGTGAGGCTGGAAGTGATGGAGAGCACGTTGTCCTGAGCGGTCAGGAAGGGAGGGGAGCTGGTGCTTGAGCGTTGTGTCGATGGGGATAGGAGGCCGGGAAGGAGGGCTCTGGATGGGGATGTTGGGGTCAGGAAAGGGCATGAGGATAAAGGGGAGAAGGCAGGGATGGGCTGGGCCAGCTGATGGACCCACCTGCTGGAAAGGGGTGGTGTAGGGGAGGAATGACATGGACTAAATGACCAGGGGAGGTCCTTATTGGTCTCAAGACCAAGAGGCCCTGGACGTGGCCCCAGTGTGGTGTCTGATTCCTGCTCTTCATGGTGCCCCTCCTCATTCTTTGTTTGGCTTGAGCAAGGATGTAGGGTCTTGAGTTTCCTGCTGCTGAGGAGTTGCTCCAAAGCCAAGGGTCCCAGAGAAGAGACTTGTGTCTGGTGGCTCTACCTGTCCAGGAATAGCCATTGGGAATTCTGAGTAAGAGATGATTAGGATGTTCTCACTAACTCAATTGCAATCACACTCTTAATCTGCTACATAGAAAACTTATCAATGGAAAGCTTAGCTTTTTCTCTGCTTAGGCCTGGCTCTGCTAGCTCAGGACCTGGGCACCGCTTGAATACAGTCTTGTAGGATCGCCCACGGGGAGCCAGACTCTCCAGATACCAGTAGTTCAAGGGTGACATGTCTAGTTCCTCCTTCCAATTCTTGCACTTAGAAATGATCTACCTCTGATGCAATCCCCCCTTTCTTCCCTCCTTCCCTCCCTCCTTCTTTTTTCCTTCCTTCCCTCCTTCTTTTTTCCTTCCTTCCTCTCCTTCCTTCCTTCTTTCTTTT
>NW_022589761.1:2911508-2926518 GCF_004348235.1 Phoca vitulina | reverse complement strand
CTTTTCTTTCTTTCTTCTTTCTTTCTCTTTCTTTCTTTCTTTCTTTCCTTCTTTCTTCTTTCTTTCTTTCTTTCTTTCTTTTTCTCTTTCTTTCTTTCTTTCTTCCTTCCTTCCTTCCTCCTTTCTTTCTTTCTTCTTTCTTTCTTTCTTTTTCTTTCTTTCTTTCTTTCTCTTTCTTTCTTTCTTTTTCTTTCTTTCTTTCTCTTTCTTTCTTTCTTTCTTTCTTTCTTTCTTTCTTTCTTTCTTTCTTTCTTTCTTTCTTTCTTTCTTTCTTTCTTTCCTCTTTCTTTCTCTCATCAGCCAAACCACATGTGTGAGACTTCATGCAGTCATTTTCTTGGCAAACTTTTTATTCATAAAATTACCACAGTGTGGGAATCCAGGGGAGGGCACTTGGAATCCATATGGACAGGCAGAGGGGAGAACGTTGTTTCTCTGATGGTTTGTGCTGTAGAACAGAGCACAGTGTGAGAAAAAAGACCTTGTATGGGCTGGGATCAGGTGCGTAACAGTCAAAGAAAGGCTTGCCAACCTGCAAAGCTGTTCATGATGGTGGGAACACTCAGAGCCCTGGCACCTGCTGGGCCATGGTGATGCAGGCAGCGGACCCAACACACGAGCACCCTGGGTGTAGAGTCTCTGTCTGAGGCTACGAGGAACACACGCATGATTTCAGAGATTATTTTTGACTGGGGCAAAATAGATTGTATGTTCCAGGATTTGAATAGATTAAAAACATTAAAAAAAATGTTCTGCTTCTGCTTCTATTGTATTTTTACTTTATTGCTGGTGATTTCTCCTTTGACTCGCTAACGGGAATGTATTTTTTTCTTGGTACTGCCATTACCTCTTCCTGCTACTTTCCAGGTCACTAATTTTTCTGCTTAGAGTTCATTCTGTTTAGACTGATATGCTGTCTCATTTAATGAGGTTATTTCTGGGTTATTAGCCTTCCTGTTATATGATACCTTATGTGGAGGCCCTAATTGATGTAAATCAAACACAGCTTGCAGAAAAAAATCAAAGTCATTCTTCAGATATTTGGTGGATCTTGGGGCATCTCAGGATTTCAGTATTTAAAACTACTTCTTCAACAAGAGGTTACATGTAGCTAATAACACAAATAAATCCTTTTCTTCTTCGTAAATTAGCAGGTTCAAAGAAGTGGAAATTGAAAGAGGACATTGGCATTTTGGTTTGCTGAATAAGCTTTAGACAGAAATTAGACTGAAAAGAACCGAGTGGGAGGAGTTTAACCGTACAGTTCAATAACCTTGCCAACATATTTTTATTAAGGCATTCTTACATAAGCCATTAAGTTTTAGGTTAATTTTTACAGATATTTTCCCGCCACACTTAACGAAGAGGGGCAAGATGAAGCAAAAGAAAGAATTTCCTCTAGAGCTTTCAGAGGTCTCCCGGCTCAGCTCCACTCGGGAGGGATTTGGGGAGCTTTGTGGTTGTCAGAGGGGTCTGTCGTTATGTTCGCATTAGCAAGAGCAGGTTTTTTTTTTTTTTTCTTGTTTTGCTCCTGGACATTAGCTCTGTCATGGGATATTCTGACATGTAGGCATATTATTTTTATCTCGAAAGAAAGAAAAATATGGTTTGCTCTCCTTTTTCCTTAAGGTCTTGTTCATTCATTATGTTCCCTGCCTGTCTCGGAGAGAAATTGCTCTCCACCTGGAAAGGTGTGGCTGGCTCAGAGCTCTCCAGAGGGAGCACCTGGGAGCTGGCGTCTCCATGGAGCTGGGGACTCTTGGTGGATGCGGGGTTGCACTGGGCGAATGGAGAATGTGGGCGCTGGGTACCACCAGGAGCCCACACCCACTCGGGGTGGCCTTGGAAGAACAGAAGGTGTAGGGTGTGGGGATCAGAACACCTGGGTTAAATGCCAGTTCTGTCCCCAAATAACCATGTGATGCTAGAGAAGGGTCTTACCTGGCAATTAAAACATCAGAAACTCCCACGTAAACCAACCTGACCCAGTTTTCCAGATACCCAAAGTCATCTGGAGTCGCCCACTGCCTCAGCTCTCCCGAGACACACATGTGGCCTCTGGTTTGGCAAAATGATGAGCACATCTCCCACGCAGGTTGGCTCAGGGGGATTCATGCATGTGGATAAAAGCAGTGTGTACGCTGCCAGGCATCCTATACAGTGTTTGCTGTGGGGTCTGGACAGTGACATGCACAGAAGTCTGAGGAGCACCAGTGGTGGTGTCCAGGTGACTGTGGCCCTGGGCAGGGCACCTCAGGGTCACACTGAGGTCAAAGCCTGCGATGCTTCTTTCCCACAGCCCCTGAACCATCTCTTCCCCTTGCAAAGGCAGAGAGAGTGTGGAGAGGCTCTGTGCGGTCATCAGGGTCATGGGCTTTCACCCAAGAGGGGGCCGGCTGCCTGTGGGCCTCTCAGGAGACGCCAGTTAGCAGGGTATCGGTGCCAGGGCGTGGGCTGTTCCCACATCCCATCGGGATGCACCCCAAGTTAGATGTGCTCCTGGGTTCCGCCTGCCCAGAGGCCAGAGGACGATCCAGTTCCAGGCTGGCTCTTCAGAGGGTTGTAGATCCGTCTGATCTATTTATGAATATTGATAGTAACCTCCTGTCATAGATCTTAAGTTTCTGGAAGAAACACTCAGAATTGGTATCACTGAATCATGGAGAATGAGAGGGGGATTCAAAGTTCCTCTAGGGCAGTTTGTCCAAACTTACCCTTCAAGGATTATTCACTTTATATTTTTTTAAAATTGAACTTCCTTTTAAATGTTTACATTTAGTTTTAAAGGAAAATATATGCCAATTTGGTACCTGGATCCCTAGCATTTGCCATAAAGAGGGGGGGAGTTCTGAAATGGCCATGATGCCTGGCCCATCTGCCCACTCCGCTGCCCGCAGAGGCTCCAGCCACACGCAGAGTCCTGCATGCACACCCCGGGTAGTACAGCGTGTATGAGACCCACTCATCCCACACATCCCACATGATGCACACAGGGTATGTGCAGTAGACACAACACACACTCACGTGCAACAGCCATGCTCACACTCACACCCTCCATACACAACACACATGCACTTAATGCTGTGGCACACGGAACACACAGCCACCTAACTCTTGCAACACTGACGTACAACCCAGCCACAGACGCCACAGGTCACAACACATGCAATGTGCATGCGCACACACACAGCGTCCACACGCTTAAGAAAAAGAAATGTGCAAGGAAAACTCCAAATGCGAGCAGGAATCACCTTTAGGTGGTGGTATTTTGGGTAATTGTCAGTTTCTTTGTGGTTCTTTTCTGCATTGTCTCAATTTCCTACACAGGAACAGGTATTGATTTGCAATTTTAAAAGAGGATCACCATTTTGCAAGCCGATGGTTCCTTCCTGTGGCAGTCCCTGGCCCCCGTGGATCGGTGGCCTGATGCCCATCATGTTGGGATCCTGGCAGAGGAAGGAGCCAGTGGCCTGAGGAATCCAGGGATTTTCTGAGAGGGTATCACTCAGCCTTGGGCCCCACCATCTGCCTGGCCCCAAAGTTAATTTGGCTCCAAGAATGCCAGGGTAGGAGGTCCCAGGCTCTGGCTCCCTGCAGGGCCTCTGGCTCACTCCCACCACCCTGACGTGGCCCCTATCACTTTCCTACCACTTCATTTCACTGAAGCTGTTACAGTGTCCTCTGTCCTCTCACCGACCTTTGAGAATGTGCCTATTAATGGCCCTAGAGGAACTTTGAATCCCCCTCTCATTCTCCATGATTATTTCTGTGCCTGGATTCAACAGACCCTCAACTGTGGGCAGGCACCCAATTTCAGACTCTGTATTTCAGTAAATAGTCACCGGCTGTGAATCAGGCACTGTGCTAGGCTCTAGGAAAATGGCAGTAGATCAGGGGAAAAGCAGGCTCTGAACTACTGAAATATATTCATTATTTACAATTGCAGAGGGCCGACCTGATAAGACTATTAGCCACAATGATGCATAATCCTCAAACAGAATTGCAGTTAAGGATGGCACACTTTGTCTCCCATATTCTCACACATCACCTCCAGGAGGCCGAAGAGCACAAACGAGTAGGCATTCACATTCTGGCTTTATAATTTGTTCTGTTTGCTTGGTACCTTAACTGATCTTCTGGACTCCCAGAGCCACGCTGCTCACCTTCCAATGGCAACCCAGATTCCCTGAGAGGTAAGCATTGCTTTGGTAACTTGAGACCTTCCCAGCTCCTTGCTGCCTTTCTTGGGGGTAGTGATGATAGGTATTGATTCTAGAAGGAGCAAAGGTGCTGGAGCTGAATAAGCATTGTTGTGTGGCAATCATGAGGTGAGACATCTGGACAAGATATTTTAATACTAGGGTTCCCAACACTCATAAAATAGTGGTTCCAGTACAATACAATGCTAATTCCAGAGTGGCCATCTTCCCTCTCTGAGTGAGGCTCACTCATGGTGTCTGTCTCCATGGGGGCGGCAAATACTCTATGATGAATAAAATCAGGTTTCTTGTTTTGCCTGTGTTTCCCCAGAACCCAAGGAGATCATGGCCACTGGGGGCATGGTGCCAGTGCTGGTGATTTCATAAACAAGCTGTGAAAGTGTACCTAGCAAGGAGGCTCACACACGTGGGTGTATCCACCAGTGGACCTCGGCGGTCTGAGGGCACAGGGACATTGAAACTGGAGCCTAAGGTGTACGTAACAGTGGATGAGCAAAGATGGGGTGAGAAAACTGTTTCATGCCAAAGGAACAGCATGCATGGAAACCCCAAGGCAGGAGAGGACAGAGGATGCATAGGACCTCCAAGGAGCCAAGTGGTGACAAAAGAGAGAGACAGTGAGTCCACACTAGCTGAGACTGAAGGGCTGGGTCGGGATGCAGACCAGGAGGCCATATCAGGCTTTGGTGTTTATATACAAGGCAATTTAACATGTGAGAGCTATGTTTTTAATATGTAGTCGGCAGTATTTGAGGTATTCAAAAATATGAGAAATAATAGAACCCACCCCACCTGTGTTCGACATCTCTTTGCCTCCAGGTGGAGTCTCTACTCTTGTTGGGCTGACCTGGGCTCCAGAGGGCTGACCCCTCCTCACCTCCAGCTGGTGTCCTCTTGGGTCCGTTCAGGGGGAGTTCCAGCAGGAGGCTGGAGGATGCAGGGAGTGAGGGCCTGCTTAGGGCCCGGCTCTGTCTCTGCAGCTGTGTTCTTCCTGGCCCCAGGTTCCTGTAACGCCTTCCCCCTTGCCTTCTTAGCTCAGCCAGTGGGAAGCATCCCGAGGGCCCCTGTAGTATCCCAGCATGATGACCTCACCTTTGTGAACAGGACCGCACAACTTACTCAGTCGGAGACAGCAGGTACCCACCTCCTGTCCTTAGGAATAAAGACCAGAGCATTTGTGTACCTCTCCTTGGTTAAAGCTCTCCTCATCCCTTAGAAGTAACCACTATACTTCATGCTGTGTTCTCAATCCCCTGCTCGGTCTTATGCTCTTAATCCCTTCCTTATAGCAGCCACTGCCAGTGCTCTGCCCTGCCCTTTCTAGTTTGGTGCGGTCTTGATATCAACTCCCAGTTTCCAGCAATAACGTTTTTGTTTTGCCCAAGGACTTTCTCTGGCCATCAAAGTCTACTTTGTCCCCATCACTGGTCCCCAGGCCAGAAGTACCAGGTAATTAATACCTCCTCCCAGCAGCCTTCAAACAAAGATGGACAGGAGCTGGTGCATAAATACTCAAGCTCCCTCACCTCTCTGATGAGATATCCTGGGGCACAGGGTTTCTTTGTAGGATTCAACTCTACCTATCCATGATGGAAGCTGGCTTGACATTGTACCTCTCACTGGTTGCTTCCCCATCCCTCCCACTTCCCTTCCCCAACTAGTGTTTTGTAAGATCAGCTCTTAATTTTATCTCACATTCCCTTTTGTGGAAACTGCAATAAGATGGATGTGTCTATAAGCAAACACAGTATTATGCTTACTTATAGGCTTTATAGAATTGATATTACACCACCTGTAATTTTCTGTAACATGCATCTGCTCTCTATCATGTTTGCTAGATTCACCCATAATGGTATCAGTTTCTGTAGTTCGTTCATTTTTCACTGTTGCATTATATTCCACTGTGTGAGTAGTCATTCTCCTTTGATGAGCCCATAAACATTTCTTTTGCTTTTTGAAGCAATACCGCTATGAACATTCTTATATTTGTGTCTTTATATATCTATGTGCAAGGTTTTCTTGGCTAAAAACCTAAGAGTAGAAATTGTTGGGTTCGAGGGGAATACAAATTTTCAAATTCAGTTGTTCCTTAGCGTGGTTGTATCAAATGATATGCTGTATCATATGATATTTTGTGATTCCTTTTGCTCTCTATCCTGCCAACACTTGATATTGTCAGACTTTCTAATACCTTCCTTTTTACTGGGAGGTGTCATTATACTTTCAAATTGCATTTCCTTGGTTAATAAGAGGTAGAGCCTCTTTTCATATGTATGGAGTCATTTTTGTGAATGGCTGGTTTACAGTTTTTCTTTAGGGTTGATTTTGTTCTCTTTTTGATTTTTTTTTAAACCTTCCAATATTCTGTGAATAAGTATTTGCTGATTAGACATATATTAGACAGATACTAGAAATAGCTTCTAGTTTGTGGCTTATCTACTCATCCTTTTATGGTGTCTTTGAATGAACAGAAGCATTATGGAATTTTTTAAAGATTTATTTATTTATTTGAGAAAGAGAGTATTCAGGGAGGGGCAGAGGGAGAGAGAGAATCTCAAGCAGACTCCCTGCTAAGAGATGGAAAGTAAATGAGATGATTCCTAAATGAGATGCCCCAACTTGCTGCCTGGGAAGAGGTTCCAGGCCATGGTGAAGGGAAAGAGAGCAGCAGGGCAAAATGGACAAATCCATAAATGTAATCAGAGATCCCACACCCCTCTCTCAGTAGTTAATAAGAGAAGTTGGGAGAAAATCATTAGGGATGTAGAAGATTTGAACAGTACTACCAACCAACTTTACATGGTTGACATCTATAGAACACTCCGTCAAACAACAGTGGAACACACTTTTTAAGTGTACATGGGACTTTACCAAGACAGAACATATGCTGGGCCACAACAATAAGCCTAGTGAATGTTGAAGGATTTGGATCATGTCAAATATATGTTCTTTAACCACAGTAGAAGTAAATTAGAAATAACAACAGACAAATATGTGAAAGATCTCCCAATATTTGGAAAATAAACAACACACTTCTAAATAACCTATTTGTCAGAAAATAAATAAAAATAGAAACATGGAAGGATTTTGAACTGAATGGAATAAAAACACAGTATATGAATGTTTGTGAGAAGCTGATTAAAACAGCACTTAGAGGAAAAAATAGAACAGCATTTAGAGGGAAATTTATAACATTAAACATCTATATTTAGAAAAGAAGAAAGATCTCAAACAAATTACCTCATTTTCAGCTTAAGAAACTAGAATAAGAAAAACAAATGAAACTCAAAGTAAGCAGAAAAAATGAAATACTATAAATCAGAGTGGAAATCAATAACCAGATAACAGAAAAAGTATACAAAAAAATAAATGGAAAAAAACCAGTTTCTCTGAGAAGTTGAATAAAATCAGTAAATTTCCAGCTATTCTGGTCTGGAAAAAATAAAGAGCAAAAGCAATAATTAAGGCAATAATTATCAATATCAGAAGTGAGAATATACTTTCTATAGATATTAAGAAGTTAATAAAGGACAATTATAAATAACTATATATAAATAACTATAAATAAATAACTATAAATAAATTAACCAACTTAAATGAAATGGATTTCTAAAAAGACACAAACCACCAAAGATTACTCAGGAAGAATTAGAGAGCATGAATAGCCCTATATCTATTAAAGAAAATTTTAGTTAACAACCTTTCCGTCAAGAAAACTTCAGGCCATCCAGTTACACTTGTAAGATCTACCAGGCATTGAAGGAAGAAATGGTACCAATTGTATACAAGTGTCTGTACAAAATGGAAGAGGAGAGGATGCTTCCCAACATATTCCATAAGACCAGAATGACCCAGATACTACACAGACAAGAATATATAAGATAATTACAGTCCAATATTCCACACGAACATAGATGCAAAGGTTATTAAAATTTTTTAGTAAATAGAATTCAAAAGTATAAAGGGTAATACATCGTGAGGAGAGATTTGGGATATATTGAGGGGAGCAGTGTTGAGGGAGGAATTTTTGTAATGGGAGACTTAATTGTGTCTAAATACCAATGGGAAAGAACCACCACCCACAGAGGGAATAACACATGACCCAATCTTTTCTAGAGTGGAGCTTCTCAACTCTGGTTGTGCATTCAAATTTCCTGGAGAACTTTGAAAAAATGCTGATGCCCCAGCCACTGTCCCTATCCCTCCCCGCCCCCTCCCCAAGCTATCACTCCCTCCTGGAATGAGTCTGGGAATCCTTCCTTCCTTCCCTCCTTCCTCCTTCCTCCCTCCCTCCCTCCTTCTCTTCTCTTTCTTTCTTTTTCTTTCTCGCTCTCTCTCCCTCCCTCCCTCCCTCCATTTCTTTTTCTTTCTTTCTTTCTCTTTTCTTTCTTTCTTTTTCTTTCTTTCTTTCTCTTTCTCTTTCTTTCTTTCTTTCTCTTTTTCTTTCTTTCTTTCTCTTTCTCTTTCTCTTTCTTTTTCTTTCTTTCTTTCTTTCTCTTTTTCTTTCTTTCTTTCTTTCTTTCTTTCTTTCTTTCTTTCTTTCTTTCTTTCTTTCTTTCTTTCTTTCTTTCTTCTTCTTTCTTTTCTTTTCTTTCTTTCTTTTCCTTTTACATAAAAGCTCACCAGGTATTCAAATGTGCAACCATGGTTAAGAACCACTGTCCTTGGGGGATGGGCTAAATGAGTGAAGGGGAGTAGGAAGTACAGACTTCCAGTTATGGAGTGAATAAGTCACAGGAATAAAAGACACAGCATAATGGGGATTAACATAACAATAAAAAAATTAAAAAAAAAAGGCACAGCATAAGGAATATAGTCAATGATATTGTAATAGTGTTGTATGGTAACAGATGGTAGCTTACACTTGTGGTGAGCAGAGCATAATGTACAAACTTGTCAAATCACTATGTTGTACACCAGAAACTAATGTAACACTGAACATTGTGTGTCAATTATACTAAAAAAAAATAAAAAAGGAACCATTGTTCTGGAAGATACGACCTGGGATCCTAATCATAGAAGAAGCAGTTTGCCTTAGGTGTGAGGAAAGCTGCTCATTGTAACAGGAAAGAAGGAAGGAGGAATCAGATGCAGGTAAATTTGAGAGCTTGATGGGGAACATTAAGGTAGGTCCCCTTAGTTGGCTTATATTTTTAGGAATCTTTACAAAAAGTAATCGTATAATTCTTTTAAAAATATTATTATTGTAGTGTAGTTCACATACAATGTTATATTAGTTTCAGGTGTACACATTGTGATTTGGCAATTCTATACATTACTCAGTGCTCACTGTGGTAAGTGTAGTCATCTTTTGTAATTGTAATATTATTATAATATTACTGACTATATTCCCTATGCTGTACTTTTCACCTCTGTAACTTTTTAATTTTATGACTGGAAATTCATACCTCCTAATCCTCATCTATTTTTTCACCCTCTCCTCCCACCCCTCCGGCAACCACCAGTTTGTTCTCTGCATTTATGAGTCTGTTTTTGTGGTTGTTTGTTTGCTTTGTTTTTTAAATTTCACATATAAGTGAAATCATACGGTAATTGCTTTTCTCAATCTGACTTATTTCACTTAGCATAATACCTTCTAGGTCCATTCATGTTCTCCCAAATGGCAAGATCTCTTCCTCTTTCATGGCTTAGTAAATATTACATTGTATGTGTGTATGTATATATACACTACATCTTCTTTATTCATTCATCTATGGACATGTGAGTTGTTTCCATATCTTGGCTATTGTAAGTAATACTGTAGTGAACATAGGAGTGCATATATCGTTCTGAATTAGTGTTTTCATTTTCTTCGGGTAAATACTCAGTAGTGGAATTACTGGATCATATAGTATTTCTACTTTCTACTTTCAATTTTTTGAGGAATCCACATACAGTTTTCCATAGTGGTGGCACCAATTTACATACCAAGTGCATGAGGGTTTCCCTTTCTCCACATCCTTACTAACACTTGCTATTTGTTAGTTGTGTGATGATAGCTATTCTGAGAGGTATGAGATGATATCTCCCTGTGGTTTTGATTTGCATTTCCCTGATGATTAGTGATGTTGAACATCTTTTCATGTGCCTGTTGGTCCTCTGGATGTCTTCTTTGGAAAAATGTCTATTCAGGTCCAGTGCCCATTTTTTTAATTGGATTTTTAAAATTATTCTTTGTTGTTGTTGCTGTTGGTATAAGTTGTATAAGTTCTTTACATATTTTGGATATTAACTCCTTATTGATATATCATTTGCAATTACCTTCTCCCATTCTGTAAGTTGCATTTTTCTTTTGTTGGTTTCCTTTGCTATGCAAAAGCTTTTTATTTTGGTGTAGTCCCAATGGTTTAATTTTGCTTTTGTTTCCTTTGCTTGAAGAGAAATATTTATAAAAATGTTGCTAAGGTTGATGTCAAGGAGATTATTGCCTATGTTTTCTTTTAGGAGTTTTATGGTTTCAGGTCTCACATTTAGGTCTTTAAATCCATTTTGTTGACTTTTGTGTATTGTGTAAGAATTGGTCGAGTTTCATTCTTTTGCATGTAGTTGTCCTATTTTCCCAACACCATTTATTGAAAAGACTGTTTTTTTTCCCCTTGTAGATTCTTTCCTCCTCTGTTGTAGATTAATTGACCATATTAGTGTGGGTTTATTTCTGGGCTCTCTATTCTGTTTCATTGATCTATGTCTGTTTTTGTGCTAGTACCATACTGTTTTGATTACTGTAGCTTTGTAGTATATCTTGAAATATGAGATTGTGATACCTCCAGCTGTGTTCTTCTTTCCCAAGACTGCTTTGGATATTTGAGTTTTTTGTGTGGTTTCATACAAATTTTAGGATTATTTGTTCTAGTCCTGTGAAAAATGCTATTGGTATTTTGATAAGGATTGCCTTGGGTAATATGGACATTATTTCCTGTAAAATAAAGTCACAATTTAACAATATTAATTCTTCCAATCCACGAGCATGGTATATATCTCCATTTGTTTGCATCATCTTCAATTTCTTTCATCAATGCCTTATAGTTTTCAGAGTATTTTACCTCCTTGGTCAAATTTATTCCTAGGTTTAGATTTTTTTGGGGGGTGCAATTTTAAATGGGATTGTTTTCCTAATTTCTCCTTCTGCTAATTCAGAACTATGGAAATGTCATGTCATCCACAAATAGTGAAAGTTTTACTTCTTCCTTACCAATTTGGATGCTTTTTTTTTCTTGTCTGATTACTGACTTCCAATACTATGTCAAATAAAAGTGGTAAGAATGGATATCCTTGTCTTGTTCCTGATCTTAGAGTAAAAACTCTCAGTTTTTTACCATTGAGTGTGATGTTAACTGTGGGCTTTTCATATATGGTCTTTATTATATTGAGGTATGTTCCCTCTAAACCTACTTTGTTGAGAGTTTTTATCATGAATGGATGTTGTACTTTGTCAGATGCTTTTTCTGCAACTGTTGTGATGATCATATGGTTTTTAATTCTTCCTCTTGTTAATGTGTTGTATCACATCAATTGATTTGTGACTATTAACCATTTGCATTCCTGGAATAAATCCCACTCGACTGTGGTGAATGATTCTTTTCAAGTATCGCTGAATTCAGTTTGCTAGTATTTTGTTGAGGACTTTTGAATCTATGTTCATCAGGGATGTTGGCTTGTAGTTTTTTATTTTCTTTTTATGTAGTATCTTTGTCTGGTTTTGGTATCAGAGTAATGCTGGCCTCATAGAATGAATTTGGAAGTTTTCCTTCCTCTTTGTTTTTTGGGAATAGATCCATGACATATTTAGAAGATTTTGTTTTATTTCTAAACACCGTGGACTTAAAAAACATATTTTATATTTGTTAATTTCTAATTTAATTCTAATAATTTAATTCTATTATATTCAGGGAAAATACACTATGATTTCAATGTATAGTATTTACTGAGTCTTTTTAAATCAACAAATGATCTATCTTGGTGAATGTTCCATGTGTACTTGAAATGAATATGCATTTTGCTATTTGATGTAGTGTTTTATACAGTTCAGGTTAAATTGGTTGATCATATCTAGATATTAATTTTCCTTATAGTTTTTGTTTGTTTGTTTACTTGTTCTATTAACCACTGAGAGAGAATAAAAGTCTTCAGTTATATTTCTAAATTTGTCTATTTCTCCCACTAGTTTTGTAAATTTATGTTTCATGTATTTTAAAAATATGTTGTTATGTGCACATTCATTCAGGGTATCTTTTTCATGAATTGACCCTTTATCTAATAGATGTCTTTCTTTATCTTTAGGAATATTTTTTATTTTGAAATCTTTATCTGATTATAATATAGTTGCATCATCTTTCTCATTCTTATTATTTACATATCTTTTCTCACTTTTACTTTTAACTTATCTGTGTCACGTTAAACAGTGTTTCCTATAGGCAGCATATAGTTTGCCCTCAATATTTTACTCTAACATTAATTATATTTAGTGGTATTATTGATGTTGGGTTTAAGTCTACCAATGTATTTTTTAATTTGCTAATTGTTCATTTTTTTCCACTTTTGGATTAATTGAGAATTTTTAGGGTTTCATTTTTTAAAAAATTTTTTTATTGTTATGTTAATCCCCATACATTACATTATTAGTTTTAGATGTAGTGTTCCATGATTCATTGTTTGTGCATAACACCCAGTGCTCCATGCAGAACGTGCCCTCTTTAATACCCATCACCAGGCTAACCCATCCTCCCCCCTCCCCTCTAGAACCCTCAGTTTGTTTTTCAGAGTCCATCGTCTCTCATGGTTTGTCTACCCCTCCGATTTCCCCCCTTCATTCTTCCCCTCCTGCTATCTTCTTCTTTTTTTTTTTTCTTAACATATATTGCATTATTTGTTTCAGAGGTACAGATCTGAGATTCAACAGTCTTGCACAATTCACAGCGCTTACCAGAGCACATACCCTCCCCAGTGTCTATCACCCAGTCACCCCATCCCTCCCACCCCACCCCCCACTCCAGCAACCCTCAGTTTGTTTCCTGAGATTAAGAATTCCTCATATCAGTGAGGTCATATGATACATGTCTTTCTCTGATTGACCTATTTCGCTCAGCATAATATAGGGTTTCATTTTTTAATTGAAGTATAATTGACATATAATGTTAGTTTCAGGTGTACAACATCATGATTCAACATTTGTATACTTTGTAAAATCATCACCACTATAAGTCTAGTTACCATCTATCACTATACAAGTTACAGGTTTTTTTTCTTGTGATGAGAACTTTTAAGATTTTCTTAGCAACTTTCAAATTTGCAATACAATATTATTGACTGTTGTCACCATGCTGCACATTATATCCCCTTGACTTATTTATTTTATAACTAGAAGTTTTACCTTTTGATTGCCTTCACTCATTTCACCATCCCCACTCTCTCCCATCTGGCAACCACAAATCTAATCTCTGTATCCATAAGTTTTACTTTGTTTAGTTTATTCATTTTTTTTGTTTTGTTTTCTGATTCCATCTGTAAGTGAATTCATATGGTATTTATCTTTCTCTGTCAGACTTATTTCACTTAGCATAGCATTCACTTATTTCACTTATTCTCAAGGTCCATCCATGTTGTCTCAAATGGAAAGATTTCATTCTTTTTTATGGCTGAGTAGTATTTCCTTGTACCTATATGTGTATCTATCTCACATTTTCTTTATCTGTTCATCCATTAATGGACACTTGGGTTGTTTCTACATCTTGGCTATTGTAAATAATGCTTCAATAAGCATAAGGGTACATATATCTTTTCAATTAGTGTATTCATTTTCTTCAGATATATACCCAGAAGTATATTGATGGATCATATGATAGTTTTATTTTTAGTTTTTGAGAAATCTCCATACTGTTTTCCATTGGGGCTACATCATTTTCCACTCCCACCAATACTGCATGAAGGTTCTCTTTTTTCCACCTCTTTGCCAACACTTGCAATTTCTTATCCTTTTGATAATAACCATTCTGACAGGTGTGAGATGTGGTTTTGATTTGCATTTTCCTGATGATTAATGAGTTGAGCATCTTTTCATGTGCCTGTTGGTCATCTGTATGCTTTCTCTGGAAAAATGTCTATTCAGGTCCTCTACCTATTTTTTAATTGGATTGTTTTTTGCTTGTTTGTTTTGTTTTGTTATTGAGCTATATGATTTCTTTATATATTTTAGATATTAACTTCTTATTATATGTATGATTTGCAAATATCTTCTCCCTTTCAGTAGGTTGCCCTTTTATTTTGTTGATGATTTACTTGCTGTATACAGTTTCTTACTTTGATGTAGTCCTATTTGTTTTTCTTTGCTTTTGTTGTCATTGCCTTTGGAGTAGGAACCAAAAGAACATCTCCAGAAGTGATGCCAAGGAGTTTATTGCTTTTTTTTCTTCTAGGATTTTTATTGTTTCTAGTCTTACATTAAAGTCTTCAATCCATTTTGAGTTAATTTTTGTGTATGGTGTAAGATAGTGGTCCAGTTTCATAGTTTTTACATGTGGCTGTCACTGAGGCCCTTGTCAACCATGACAGCAATGCCATATTCCAAGTAATTAGTGTAGCAAAATCATTGGATGTATGATTTTTAACTGACTGAGTGTATACTAATTTACTTATTGTGTGGGCAACTTCTTATATAAATCCTCCAAATCTCTCCCTCCTGGTATCACACTTTTATGTAATCCCCTACTCTTGAGTGTAAGCTGGACTTAGCAAGTTGCTTTGAATGAATAAAATACAGCAAAATTAATGGGAAATCACTTCTTTTTTTTTTT
>NW_022589761.1:2882418-2886508 GCF_004348235.1 Phoca vitulina | reverse complement strand
TTTCCAGAGTGGCTGCACCAGCTTGCATTCCCACCAACAGTGTAGGAGGGTTCCCCTTTCTCCGCATCCTCGCCAACATCTGTCATTTCCTGACTTGTTAATTTTAGCCATTCTGACTGGTGTGAGGTGGTATCTCATTGAGGTTTTGATTTGGATTTCCCTGATGCCGAGCGATATTGAACACTTTTTCATGTGTCTGTTGGCCATTTGGATGTCTTCTTTGGAAAAATGTCTGTTCATGTCTTCTGCCCATTTCTTGATTGGATTCTTTGTTCTTTTGGTGTTGAGTTTGATGAGTTCTTTATAGATTTTGGATACTAGCCCTTTATCTGATATGTCATTTGCAAATATCTTCTCCCATTCTGTCGGTTGTCTTTTGGTTTTGTTGACTGTTTCCTTTGCTGTGCAAAAGCTTTTTATCTTGATGAAGTCCCAATAGTTAATTTTTGCCCTTGCTTCCCTTGCCTTTGGCGATGTTTCTAGGAAGAAGTTGCTGCGGCTGAGGTCGAAGAGGTTGCTGCCTGTGTTCTCCTTTAGGATTTTGATGGACTCCTGTCTCACATTGAGGTCTTTCAACCATTTGGAGTCTATTTTTGTGTGTGGTGTAAGGAAATGGTCCAGTTTCATTCTTCTGCATGTGGCTGTCCAGTTTTCCCAACACCATTTGTTGAAGAGACTGTCTTTTTTCCATTGGACATTCTTTCCTGCTTTGTCAAAGATTAGTTGACCATAGAGTTGAGGGTCCATTTCTGGGCTCTCTATTCTGTTCCATTGATCTATGTGTCTGTTTTTGTGCCAGTACCATACTGTCTTGATGATGACAGCTTTGTAGTAGAGCTGGAAGTCCGGAATTGTGATGCCGCCAGCTTTGCTTTTCTTTTTCAACATTCCTCTGGCTATGCGGGGTCTTTTCTGGTTCCATACAAATTTTAGGATTATTTGTTCCATTTCTTTGAAGAAAGTGGATGGTATTTTGATGGGGATTGCATTGAATGTGTAGATTGCTCTAGGTAGGATTGACATCTTCACAATATTTGTTCTTCCAATCCATGAGCATGGAACGTTTTTCCATTTCTTTGTGTCTTCCTCCATTTCTTTCAGGAGTATTTTATAGTTTTCTGAGTACAGATCCTTTGCCTCTTTGGTTAGATTTATTCCTAGGTATCTTATGGTTTTGGGTGCAATTGTAAATGGGATCGACTCCTTAATTTCCCTTTCTTCTGTCTTGTTGTTGGTGTATAGGAATGCCACTGATTTCTGTGCATTGATTTTATATCCTGCCACTTTACTGAATTCCTGTATGAGTTCTAGCAGTTTTGGGGTGGAGTCATTTGGGTTTTCCACATAAAGTATCATATCATCTGCAAAGAGTGAGAGTTTGACTTCTTCTTTGCCGATTTGGATGCCTTTTATTTCTTTTTGTTGTCTGATTGCTGTGGCTAGGACTTCCAATACTATGTTGAATAGCAGTGGTGATAGTGGACATCCCTGCCGCGTTCCTGACCTTAGGGGGAAAGCTCTCAGTTTTTCCCCATTAAGAATGATATTCGCTGTAGGCTTTTCATAGATGGCTTTTATGATATTGAGGTATGTACCCTCTATGCCTATACTCTGAAGAGTTTTGATCAAGAAAGGATGCTGTACTTTGTCAAATGCTTTTTCTGCATCTATTGAGAGGATCATATGATTCTTGTTCTTTCTTTTGTTAATGTATTGTATCACGTTGATTGATTTGCGGATGTTGAACCAACCTTGCAGCCCAGGGATAAATCCCAGTTGGTCGTGGTGAATAATCCTTTTAATGTACTGTTGGATCCTATTGGCTAGTATTCTGGTGAGAATTTTTGCATCCATGTTCATCAGCGATATTGGTCTGTAATTCTCCTTTTTGATGGAGTCTTTGTCTGGTTTTGGGATCAAGGTAATGCTGGCCTCATAAAATGAGTTTGGAAGTTTTCCTTCCATTTCTATTTTTTGGAACAGTTTCAGAAGGATAGGTATTAATTCTTCTTGAAATGTTTGGTAGAATTCCCCTGGGAAGCCATCTGGCCCTGGGCTTTTGTGTTTTGGGAGATTTTTGATGACTGCTTCAATTTCCTTGTTGGTTATAGGTCTGTTCAGGTTTTCTATTTCTTCCTGGTTCAGTTTTGGTAGTTGATACATCTCTAGGAATGCATCCATTTCTTCCAGGTTATCTAATTTGCTGGCATAGAGTTGCTCATAATATGTTCTTATAATTGTTTGTATTTCTTTGGTGTTGGTTGTGATCTCTCCTCTTTCATTCATGATTTTGTTGATTTGGGTCATTTCTCTTTTCTTTTTGATGAGTCTGGCCAGGGGTTTATCAATCTTGTTAATTCTTTCAAAGAACCAGCTCCTAGTTTTGTTGATCTGTTCTACTGTTCTTTTAGTTTCTATTTCATTGATTTCTGCTCTGATGTTTATTATTTCTCTTCTCCTGCTGGGTTTAGGCTTTATTTGCTCTTCTTTCTCCAGCTCCTTTAGGTGTAGGCTTAGGTTGTGTATTTGAGACCTTTCTTGTTTCTTGAGAAAGGCTTGTATTGCTATATACTTTCCTCTCAGGACTGCCTTTGCTGCATCCCAAAGATTTTGAATGGTTGTGTTTCCATTTTCATTGGTTTCCATGAATTTTTTAAATTCTTCTTTAATTTCCTGGTTGACCCATTCATTCTTTAGTAGGATGCTCTTTAGCCTCCATGTATTTAAGTTCTTTCCGACTTTCCTCTTGTGATTAAGTTCTAGTTTCAAAGCATTGTGGTCTGAAAATAGGCAGGGAATGATCCCAATATTTTGGTACCAGTTGAGACCTGATTTGTGACCTAGGATGTGATCTATTCTGGAGAATGTTCCATGGGCACTAGAGAAGAATGTGTATTCCATTGTTTTGGGATGGAATGTTCTGAATATGTCTGTGAAGTCCATTTGGTCCAGTGTGTCATTTAAAGTCTTTATTTCCTTGTTGATCTTTTGCTTAGATGATCTGTCCATTTCAGTGAGGGGGGTGTTCAAGTCCCCCACTATTATTGTATTGTTGTCGATGTGTTTCTTTGTTTTTGTTATTAATTGCCTTATATAATTGGCTGCTCCCATGTTAGGGGCATAGATATTTACAATTGTTAGATCTTCTTGTTGGATAGACCCTTTCAGTAGGATATAGTGTCCTTCCTCATCTCTTATTACAGTCTTTGGTTTAAAATCTAATTTGTCTGATATAAGGATTGCCACCCCAGCTTTCTTTTGGTGTCCATTAGCATGGTAAATGGTTTTCCACCCCCTCACTTTCAATCTGGGGGTGTCTTTGGGTCTAAAATGAGTCTCTTGCAGACAGCATATCGATGGGTCTTGTTTTTTAATCCAATCTGATAGCCTGTGTCTTTTGATTGGGGCATTTAGCCCATTTACATTCAGGGTAACTATTGAAAGATAGGAATTCAGTGCCATTGTACTGCCTGTAAAGTGACTGTTACTGTATATTGTTTGTGTTCCTTTCTGGTCTATGTTGCTTTTAGGCTCTCTCTTTGCTTAGAGGACCCCTTTCAATATTTGTTGTAGGGCTGGTTTCGTGTTTGCAAATTCCTTTAGTTTTTGTTTGTCCTGGAAGCTTTTTATCTCTCCTTCAATTTTCAATGACAGCCTAGCTGGATATAGTATTCTTGGCTGCATATTTTTCTCATTTAGTGCTCTGAATATATCCTGCCAGTCCTTTCTGGCCTGCCAGGTCTCTGTGGATAGGTCTGTTGCCAATCTAATGTTTCTACCATTGTAGGTTACATATCTCTTCTCCCGAGCTGCTTTCAGGATTTTCTCTTTGTCTCTGAGACTCGTAAGTTTTACTATTAGATGTCGGGGTGTTGACCTATTTTTATTGATTTTGAGAGGGGTTCTCTGTGCCTCCTGGATTTTGATGCCTGTTTCCTTCCCCAAATTAGGGAAGTTCTCTGCTATAATTTGCTCCATTATACCTTCTGCACCTCTCTCTCTTTCTTCTTCTTCTGGGATCCCAATTATTCTAATGTTGTTTCGTCTTATGGTATCGTTTATTTCTCGAATTCTGCCCTCGTGATCCAGT
>NW_022589761.1:2841396-2882318 GCF_004348235.1 Phoca vitulina | reverse complement strand
TCCTGGATTTTGATGCCTGTTTCCTTCCCCAAATTAGGGAAGTTCTCTGCTATAATTTGCTCCATTATACCTTCTGCCCCTCTCTCTCTTTCTTCTTCTTCTGGGATCCCAATTATTCTAATGTTGTTTCGTCTTATGGTATCGTTTATCTCTCGAATTCTGCCCTCGTGATCCAGTAGTTGTTTATCTCTCTTTTTCTCAGCTTCTTGATTTTCCATCATTTGGTCTTCTATCTCACTGATTCTTTCTTCTGCCTCATTTATCCTAGCAGTTAGCGCCCCCATATTTGATTGCACCTCATTGATAGCCTTTTTGATTTCTACTTGGTTCGATTTTAGTTCTTTTACTTCTCCAGAAAGGGTTTCTCTAATAACTTCCATGTTTTTTTCAAGCCCAGCTAGTATCTTTAAAGTGATGATTCTGAACTCTAGATCTGACATCGTACTAATGTCCGTATTGAGTAGGTCCCTGGCAGTCGGTACTACCTCTTGTTCTTTTTGTTGAGGTGATTTTTTCCGTCTTGTCATTTTGTGCAGAGCAGAATAGATTAATGAGAGAACAAAATGCTAGCAGGGTAACAACGTCCCCAGAAAATATACTCTAAACAAATCAGAAAAGACCTGAAGCAGTGGGAAAAGAAAGGGAAAGAGAGAAAAAAGAAAAGGAAAGAAAAAAAGAAAAAAGAAAAAGATAAAGATAAAAACAAACAAAAGCAGAACAAAACAAAACAAAACAAAAACAGAATGTGATCAAATATGATCAGGCTGGATTATAGATCAGTGCCACACACTAGATTTTGGGTGTATTTTGGTCTGTTAAAAGAAAGTCCCTCCCAAAATTTTAAAGAAAGAAAAACTTGTATATGTACAAAAATAAGGGTTGATATGATGAAGGGATGGAATATGACTGTAAAGATGGAAATTATAAAAAATTTTTTTAAAAAAGGATTTGATAAGTTGTTTGAAAAAAGAAAGAAGAGGATTAAAAAAAAAAAAAAAAAAGGGAGAGAATGTGATCAGGCAGGGGAGTAGAAAAAAACCATACACTAGAGATTTAGATTATATTTTGATCTGTTAGAAGAAACTATCTCAAGATTTTAAAGAGAGAACAACTTATCTATATATGCCAAAAATATGGGTAACTACTATGAAGGGATAGAATATGACTTTAAAAATGAAAAATAAAAATGTTTTTTTTTTTAAAAAAGGGATTGATAAGATGTTGGTTGAAAAAGGGAAAAAGAAAAATTCAAAAAAAAGAAAAAAGGAAAAAAGAAAAAAAGTTAAAAAAAAAATAATAATTAACTTTGAAAGACTAAAGAATCATGGTAAAAAAGCCATGAATTCTATGTGCAGTATTCCCCTAGCGCTGGAGTTCTGCCGTTCTCATCGATCGATAAACTTGGTCTTGGCTGGCTGTTCTCGCTGATCTTCTGGGGGAGGGGCCTGTTGCCTTGGTTCCCAAATGTCTTTGCCGGAGGCAAAATTGCCCGGCCCTTGCCGGTCCGGGCTAAGTAATCTGCTCGGGTTTGCTCTCCGGAGCTTTTGTTCCCTGCAAGCTTTCCGTACAGCTTTGGAGGCGGAGAGTGAAAATGGCGGCCTCCCAATCTCCGCCCGGCGGAGCCGAGAACTCGGGGTCCCGCTCCTCAGCGAGCCCCCAGAGAAAAGCGGTCAGTCACTCCCGTCTCCCCGGTCTCCGGCCACACTCCGCGCTCACTCGGCCTGTGACCGCGCCTTTCTATCTGGCACCCGACCCCGGGTGGAGTCTCCGAACCCAGCAGATCCCCGCGGTGCGCTCCCGCACCTCTCCTCCCCGGGGAAGAAGGTGAGTCTCCCCGGATCTGCCGCTTGTTGGGTCCCTGCTGGAGGAGCAGTGGCCCGACTGTGCCGCGGATCACGGTTTATAGCAACCCTGAGCTGAGAGCCCGCGCCTGGGCTCCGTCTCTGCAGCCGGCTTCCCTGCTCCGATACCTGGGAGCTCTGCTGCACTCAGGCACCCCCGGTCTTCCTGTGACCCCGAGGGTCCTGAGACCACACTGTCCCGCGAGGGTTCCACCCCCCACTTCGCCACCAGAGTGACGTCCCTCAGCGGAGCAGGCTTCTAAAAGTTCCGATTTTGTGCTCCGCGGCTCTATCACTTGCCAGAAGCGGCCGACGGAGGCCCCTCCCCCGCCGTCTATCCTCCCGAATATCGCCTCGGATTCACTTCTCCACACGTCCTACCTTCCAGAAAGTGGTCGCTTTTCTGTTCAGAGAGTTGTTGCTATTCTTTTCTTCGATCTCCTGTTGCGTTTGTAGGTGTTCAGAATGGTTTGATCCCTATCCAGCTGGATTCCTGAGAGGAGACGAAATCCAGGTCTCCTACTCCTCCGCCATCTTGCTCCGCCCCCTCATCGTGATTTTAATTTACATTTTTCTGATGATTAACAATATTGAATATTTTTTACATGTTTCTATGCCTTTTATATGTCTTTGGTGAAGTGCCTAATTCAAATATTTTGTCCATATGTGCTTTTTGTAAGGGAAAAATCAATTTGGGGAAAATTGACGTCTTTGCTATGTTTAGTCTTCCAGTGTGTGAACACAGCATGTCTCCCCCTTTCTTTAGATCTTCCTGGGATTCTTTCATCTGCATTTGGTAGTTTTTAGATTTTGTACATGGTTTTTTTAAGTTTACACCTAAGTATCTCATTTTCTTTGGAACAAGCACCAGAGGTATTTTAATTTTTATTTTGGTTCATGCATGTTCACTCTACAAAATGGGAATTGACTTTTATGTGTGAATCTCCTACTCTGCACCTTGCAGATCTTGCTTACTCATTCTAGCTATTAGTTAGTTAGTTAGTTTGTTTTTTTAAGATATCCTGGGACTTTCTATGTAGGCAATATGTCATATGCAAAGAGGAACAGTTTTATTTTCTATCCACTGTCTATTCCATTTTTCCTGCCTTGCAGTGGCTGGAACTTGCAGCACTGTACTGACTATGAATGGTGAGGGTAGACCTTCCTGCCCTTGTTCCCAGCCTTAGAGGGAAAGCAGTCCATCCTTCATGGTCAGCATGATGTTCACTTACCTGTAAATTTTTTTGTGGTTGCCTTTATGAGATTGAGGATGGTCTCTTGCTTCTATTTGGCTGAGAATTTGCATCATGAATGGGTGTTGGCTCTTGTCAAATGTACTATCTGTGTTGGGGTGCTTGGGTGGCTCAGTCGGTTAAGTGTCCAACTCTTGATCTCAACTCAGGTCTTGATCTCAGGGTCTTGAGTTCAAGCTCCATGTTGAGCTCCACGCTGGTCATGGAGCTTATGTTAAAAAAAAAAGGTCTATCTGTGTCAACTGATATGATCATGTGATTTTTCTCTTCAGCCTGCTGAGATGCTAGATTACATTGATTGATTTTTGTATGTTGAACCCACATTGCATATCTGGAAGAAATTCAAGGGGAACACGCTGTCTCATTCTGTTCTTTATATTGCTGGGTTGATTTGCTAATACTTTGTTGAAGATTTTTGTTGCTAAATTCAAAAGAGATAGTGTTCTGTCGTTGTCTTATTTTGTACTGTCATGGAGCGGTTTTAGTATCAAGGTAATACTAGCCTCATAAAATGAGTAGTATTTGCTCCTCTTCTATTTTCTGGGAAAGATTGCATAAAATTGTTTTTAATTCTTCTTTAAATATTTGGTAGAATTTTCCAGTAAACCAACCATTTATTTTTTTAGGAGATGTATAATGAAAAATTCAATCTCTTCAATGGTTTGTGGACCTGCTGGGTTATCCATTTCATCTTGGTTTTGGTAGTTTGTAGTTTTTAAAGAATTGGTCTATTTCTTCTAACCTACTGAATTTATGAGTGTACAATTGTTCATAGTATTCCATTTGTTCTTTTAATGGCCACAGGATCTATTGTAATACCCCATTTCATTCCTGATATTGATGATTTGTGTCTTCTCAAATTTTATCTTGGTCAGTCTTTTTTTTTAAATTTTTAAAAAAACTTTATTTATTTGTCAGAGAGAGAGAGAGAGAATGAGTACACACAGGGGGAGTGGCAGGCAGAGGGAGAAGCAGGCTCCCCGCTGAGCAGGGAGCCCAATGTGGGACTCGATCCCAGGACCCTGGGATCATGACCTGAGCCAAAGGCCAAAAGTCACCCAGGTGTCCTAGTATCTTGGTCAGTCTTAATAGAGGTTTATCATTAAATTTTTTTTAAAGAAATAGCTTTCTATTGTAGTTGCTTTTTTTAATTTTACCACTTTTTAAAAATTTTATTTTATTATGTTATGTTAATCACCATACATTACATCATTAGTTTTTTTTTTTTTTTTAAGATTTTGTTTATTTATTTGACAGAGAGAGACACAGTGAGAGAGGGAACACAAGCAGGGGGAGTGGGAGAGGGAGAAGCAGGCTTCCCGTGGAACAGGGAGCCTGATGTGGGGCTCAATCCCAGGACCCTGGAATGATGACCTGAGCCGAAGGCAGACACTTAATGACTGAGCCACCAAGGTGCCACCACATTACATCATTAGTTTTTGATGTAGTGTTCCATGATTCATTGTTTGCGTATAACACCCAGTGCTCCATTCAGTACATGCCCTCTTTAATACCCATCACCAGGTTAACTCATCCCCCCACCCCCCTCCCCTCTAAAACCCTCAGTTTGTTTCTCAGAGTCCATAGTCTCTCATAGTTCATCTCCCCCTCCGATTTCCCCCCCTTCATTTTTCCCTTCCTACTATCTTCTTCTTTTTTTTTTTTTCTTTTTAACATATAATGTATTATTTGTTTCAGAGGTACAGGTCTGTGATTCAACAGTCTTACACAATTCACAGCGCTCACCATAGCACATACCCTCCCCCATGTCTATCACGCAGTCACCCCATCCTTCCCACCCCCACCCCTACAGCAACCCTCAGTTTGTTTCCTGAGATTAAGAATTCCTCATATCAGTGAGATCATATGATACATGTCTTTCCCTGATCGACTTATTTCGCTTAGCATAATACCCTCTAGTTCCATCCACGTCATTGCAAATGGCAAGATTTCGTTTTTTTTTTTTTGATGGCTACATAATATTCCATTGTATATATATACCGCATCTTCTTTATCCATTCATCTGTTGATGGACATCTTGGCTCTTTCTATAGTTTGGCTATTGAGGACATTGCTGCTATAAACATTGGGGTGCATGTACCCCTTCAGATCATGTAGTTGCTTTTCATTATTGTTTTCCTGTTTTTAATTTCATTGATTTCTGCTCTGATCTTTATTATTTCCTTCCTTTTGTTTGCTTTGTGTTTAGTCTTCCTTTTTTGTTTTCTTGAGGTAGGAATTTTGATTTGTGACTTTTCCTCTTTTCTAAAGTAATTTAATGCA
Organism: Phoca vitulina; assembly: GCF_004348235.1. Classification (NCBI taxonomy): domain Eukaryota; kingdom Metazoa; phylum Chordata; class Mammalia; order Carnivora; family Phocidae; genus Phoca; species Phoca vitulina. Next base: position 2,876,941 of record NW_022589761.1, on the reverse strand, counting down.
GTAAAATCTCAGCATTGCTTTAGCTGCATACCACATATTTTGATATATTATATTTTAATTTTCATTAATTTTTATGTATTTTAAATTTCTCTTAAGACTTCTTTGACCCATGGAATTTAGAAGTATGTTTAATTTCCAAATGCGGGTTGGAGGGAAAAATGTATTGACTCCTTGAAATAGAAAATTTGTGAGGTTTGCTTTGAGAAAGTAATGATATAAGCCTTCATGTTCACATAAGGGTTTTACATACCCTTGGGAAATCTACATGAATACAGGAATACCTCTAAAAGAAACCCAAGGGAAACATTTGCTTCCTTTACTTCTTAGACATTCCTCAATTAGGAGCATTAATAAATCCACTCATTCAGTCATTCAGTTGTTCAAAACATTGCTCATCGTCTTTCCCAGAGCACCATACTCTGTACTCATGTGCAGGGTCTTCCTGGACCCAGAGCCCGCAAATCCCTTCACTCACTGTGTTGTTGTGTCTCCCATTCTGAATTCTGCCCCGTTAGCATAAATTGCTGAAAACAAATGTTCTTATAGGGTATTGAGGGTGCAGATTATGAGATTGTGGTGGTACTTGGCTACTGATTTGGAGATGTGAACATTTGAGCAACATTCACAACTCAAATACAGCAATTGTTAACTAAGGTTATGGTTACACCCTCTTTATTGAAAATGGTTTCTTTTGGCTATAGATATTTAGATAATTGCCTCTGCTTTTCATTTTATGGGATGGTGATGATGTTTAGATGATGATTAGGAGGAAGAGGAGGATGAAGGTGTTCTGAGATTCTAAGTTCATCCCCTGTTCATATCTATTATCCATCCATCCATCTGTCCGTCCATCCACTGATTTTTCTATTATCTGTTCTTGGTCATCATACTTGCCAACCTCATTATCAACTTAGGATCCTTTCATTTGCTGTTCCTCTTTCTGGAAGGCTCTTTCCTTGACTTTTCATGTGGTTGTCTCCTTTTTGTCATTTCTTCAACAAAACCTCTCCTAATAATTGTATCTAAATGAATTTCCTTGGAGTTACTGTCACATCACCTTGTTTTATTCTTTTTAGATACTTCTCACTCTTTGAAATTGTTATTTATGTTTATTAATTTATTTATTTTCAATCTTCCTTGTAATACAAGTTCCATGAGGGCAGAGATCTTATCTATCTTGTTTTCCACTGTATTCCCATCATATAGACTAACATCCACACAACAGATGACCCATACATACAGTTGTTTATTAATTAAATTAATAGATGTTACTCTTCTGACGATATAAGGTAACGATTAAGAGTGCAGACTCTGAAACTAGAGTGCCTGCATTTAATTCTGTCTATGCAAACTTGGTAATTCAATGACCTTGGGCAAGTCTTTTATCATTTCTGTGCCTCAGTTGCTTCATGAAATGAAAATGATATAAATAGTATGAAACGAGAATAGCACATAACTTACAGAATTGCCAGGAGGATTAAACAAAGTTTAAAAAAAAAAAGGTTAAGTAACTAAAATAGCATCTGGCAAACTGTATGCATTTAAAAACAACAAAACAACAAATAATAATTCCCAATTTTTGGAAAATAAAATTAAAAAAACAATAAATGCAACAATAACAAAAGAAAACAGTTCTTACTTTGAAAATTTAAGTGTAATGAATACTTCTGAGGGACTTTCAAATTCTAGAAAGTGGCTTCAGCCTTTCCACAGCCTGGCCCCAAAAGTCACTACTAAGTCCCAGATGCCAGTCTTTTAGGAGTCCCCTCACAGTTGCCGCCTTTATTATAATGAGTGAGTTGGGGCAAAAGGCACTCCCTTCTGTGCACACAAGCATGAATGATAATGATTAATAAGACCCTGGCAATTTTACCCAGTGATATGCAAGATCAGGACAATGTGCTCTGTCAGTCGATGGTGGCACTGTAGAGCAAGTGAGTGGCAGAGCAAAAAGTGAATACCACCTAGCTCAGAATTAATCTCCTGACAGAGCCAGCTGTCACTCATTCTCACCTGGCCAGCATGCAGTATGTGAGGCCTGTCAGTCTTCCTGGATGGGGAGGCATGAGGTGTCTGATCACGAGCTGACTTTCTACATGGTGGAGGTGGTGAGCCTGCAGGGGCCCTTGTTCTGAGCAGCTTGTTTGAGCTCACAAAGGGAGCAGTACCCTTACTACTCTCCAGGACTCACCCAGAATGCCCGTCTAGGGCAGAAGAAGCCTCCTTGCTATCCTACATGTTTTGATGGCGCAGAGGGAGTCAGTAATGCCCTACCCTGGAGGGCTCACCAGAGGGAAGGTAGAGACAGAGGCACAAGTAACTGAAGATGAGGACTAGCCCACAGACTCCTAGCTCCTGGTCAGGACCCCTAAGTTTTGGCCCAAATTCTTCTACCTGCTCACCCTGAGTCCTTAGAAACTCGCACAATTTCACTATCAGGGGATGATATTGTCAGGCATTAGCTCTCCCATCCCCCACTGCCCTCAGGCCTTCTGTGTCTCCCTACACCCATGTACACATCCAGAACAGGAATTCAATGGCAACCTCAGGTAGTTATTTCCTTAGATTTCGAGCCTCTATGGGCCAATGTTTTGGCCTAAAAATAAGTGTAAAGGAGAATTTGCTCGGCCCAGTCCTCACTTCTGTAGGGACCAAAGGCAGGCAGTGCCAAGATGGGCCACTTTGGCATAAGCATTATTTTGAGTTAAATGCAATTAAAACCCAGAAGGTTCAGGAAAAGCTCTTTACCTCCTCTTCAATTGTCTGCCTTGTAGCAGGCAGAGAGTTATTAACAGGGATTCCTCTTTTAAAAAATATTTTATTTATTTATTAGAGAGATTATGAACAGGGGGAGGGGCAAAGGGAGAAGGAGAAGGACAAACATTCCCCACTGAGCATGGAGCCTGATGTGGGGCTCCATCCCAGGACCCTGAGATCACCCAGGTGCCCCTAACACAGGGATTCCTCTTTTAACCCAGGAAACTTATTTGCATAACAGGGAAACCTTGATTTTCCAAACATCTCCTCTCACCTTCCTGCTAATGGTCTTCCTCCCCTTTGCATTCCCCAGACCCTGAAGCTCTCCTGAGCTCACATAAGCCTCATGTCACCGGACTGCCATGTCTGTGTGGATTTCCTGTATGTCTGAAACTAAACTTGATTTTCTCTTGTTAACCTGTCTCATGTCAATTTGATTCTTGGTCCAGCTAGAAGGACCTTGAAAGGCATAGTAAATTCTTCCTCCCCAACATGCCAAAAGAGAAGAGGTGAACACTCTCCCCAGGCTGAAGGGTAAGAGCTATGTGGAAGGGACAGGGCATCCATTCCTTTCTCTGGGTTGGTGACAGAACCTCCAGGGAAATTGAGGGACCTGAGAGCAGAGGATCCCTGGGCCTTGCTTCCCATGTGGAATCTGTAAAGCAGGAAGCCCAGAGTGGTCCCACACCCTGGCATGGTCTGACTGCCGTGGAGCAGGCCTGGCAGCAAGGTGATTTCAGCAGAGGGGCAGACTCTAAGCTTCCTGCTCTTCCCCGTGTTCCAAAAAACTGGACATTGGCCCTGGAAAGAACAAAAATCTTCTACCAGAGATGACTTGTGCTTCTTTCTAATGTTGTTTATTTACTATCTGGGTTATATCTTCTATAAATCTTCTCTTCATGACACCTCCTTATTTCTTTCAAATTGGCTTGTTTTTTCTAATTAGTTTGCATAAATTTTTTGTGTGGTGTGGAAATTAACCTTATTAGAAATATTATTTTCTAGCTATATATTTTGTGTGTTGACTTACATTTTTGCCAAACAAATGTTTTATATTCATAGGTTTAGATATAACTCCCTTTACTTTTTTAGTAGAAATTAAATAATTTTTTATTTATTGCTTTATTTTAGTATAAAATAAATAAGAATACAAGAAATAGATAAGAATGAATTTTTACTCTTATTTAGGAAGACCACATTAACTCCTGATTGTATGACTGGTCTTCTCATTTTTTGGTAAGATTTCTTTGTTTTATTTGAGCCTTTTATCTAGTTGAAATTTATTTTTTACCTATGGTTCTGGGATGAGAGTCTTTTAAATTTCCATTTCACTTTGATAACCAGTTTTGCCAGCCTTATTTATTAAATGGTCTATTTTCCCACACTATATTGAATAAAACACTGTTTTTGTTAAATATAAACTTCCTGTAGTTAGGGATCAAATTCTGAACTTTCAGTTAATTTCTATGGATCTATTTGTCTATTCATATGTCAATACTATGTTGATTTTTTTACAACAGCTTTTGAGAAGATTCTGGTAAGTCATAAGGTAAGTCTCCTCTCATTTTTCCTTTTTAACAGTTTTGGAGCAGGTTTTAGGCAAATTCTTTTACATGAATTCAGGAATTATTTTAACTTTTGGAATTTTCATTGGAATTGCATTAAATTATAGATTAATTTTAGAAGAATTGATAAGTGTATGTCAATATATATCAGATCTGTATTGATATATATCATATATGGATATCATATTTTATATATGATATGTCAACATATCATTTATATCATATATGTTTGAGAATGTATTTTCTCATCCAAGAGCATGGTACACTTTTTCAGGCATCTGGCTCTTTTTCACTCTTCTTATTGCAATTTTAAATTTGTGTCCTAGTGTCCTGTGGCTTTTGGGGTAAATTTATGCCTTAGTGTTTTGTCATTTTTGTTGTATTGTAAATTGAATAATTTTTACCTAATTCTATTCCAAGTCTTTAGTGTACTAACTAAAGTAGCTCTCAATTTTTGCATACTTAGCTTATATATGGTTACTTTATAATTGTCTCTAATTACTCTTAGGAGGTTGTTTTTGTTTGTTTTTATGAAATATTGTGAGTTGTCTAGGTGTACAGTCAGCAAAAGAAATTTGTGTGTATATTCCAATGTTTGTTACAATTATTTTAACTTCTTATTTTGCATTTTCTAGAACTGCCCTATCCAGTATGGTAGCCACTTGCCATAATTGACTATTTGAATTTAAATAATAAAATTAAAAATTCAGTCCCTTATTCACACTAGCCACATTTCAGTTGCTCATGAGTCACATGTGACTAGAAGCTATCATATTGGACAGCATAGTATATAGAATATTTTTATCATTTCAGAAATTTCTATTGGAAAACACTATGCTAGAATGTTCAATATAATACGTAATAATTATAGTTACAGTGGTAACTTCTATGTAATTCTTGATTTTAATAGAAATGTTTTACTATTTTGCTACTTAAAGTAATTCAGTAGTAGTCAAGGAAATGCCACTTAGATTAATGATGAAATCTTATATTCAAAAATAAAAAAGATCTATTATCAACTAAAATTGATAGGCATGAAGAAATATGATACTCTCTATGTTGCTGGTGAAAATGCGAAGTGTTACAACCTTTCAGAAGGCAGTCTGGCAACATTTAAAAATATATATGCCATTCAACTCTGTAATTATCCTCCCATAAAATGACCCCATGGTCATTGAAAGGGACCTACCTTTCAATCCTATACCTAAGGATAGACAGATGTCAAAGGTGTTTATTGCAGTGTTGTTTGCACTGGTAAGAAACCGAAAACAGAGTAGATATTGCCAACCAGAATGGCTAAGAAAGTGAGTATGACTTCGCCATGGGATAGCATGCAACCATTAAAAAGAAGGAATTGGAACTATATTCAGTGACTCTGGGCAACTGCTATGAGGTATTATTGAATAGAAAAAGAAAATGCAGGAAAATGTGTAAGATGTACCATGTTTATAAATGAAACAATGAAAAATGTTTCAAAGATTACATGTGAACAGATATAAACATGTAAATAGGATTATAAAGAATTATTCACATAGGTGTGTATAGAATTATGTGAGTATGGAGACACTTGTGGGTTGTTAACGCAGGTTACCTGGCAGAGAGGACTCGGGGTGTGTGTCATGAGGAGGATAAGTAAGGGAGGGGCGTATGTACTATTATTATTTATGCAAAATACATATGTATATGTGCATACGAATGAAGAAACTTATAAATGAAGAGATGATTCCAGGGGTTAACAATGGTCGGTTCAAGGTTGTGAGACTTCAGAAGATTCCTAGTTTTTTCTTTGCAATTTTGTATATAGCTGGATCCTACATAGAGAGCAAGTAAGGTGAATTAAAAACAAACTCTTTTATTGTATGGATCCTTCCTTCAAATGCTTAATGCAATGCCTGATATATCACTGTGTGCAGAGAAACTAAAAAGACCAAAGGTTGAAAGGAATTGTACTTTTGCCATCATTCTTTGAAATTAGTCTACACTCCAAGGCTAAGTAAATATTTACTTTATTTTCTGACATTAAAAAAAAATACACACATCACATTGTTTAATCCAGCTAATTTGAGTAGAGAGCTTTTAAAAAATTTAACTCCATTTTTTCTTCTCAGATGCATAAAAAAATCTCTTCATTTAATGCATAATTTAAAAATATATTAATTTTTGAAAATTAAGAAAATAGAATTTAGCGCTACTTTATTTTTGAACTGCAGTCTCTTTCTTGAGAGGTTCTTATAAGTTTTCCTTCTCTTTTCTTCAAATCACACTTGTCACCCATGACTAAATGTGCACACCTGCGCACACACACACACACACACACACACACACACACTCTCCAGGTTAAAGATTACTAGTCAAGGGTGGGGAGTAAAAGCAATTTCCCCTCATTATTTTCTTTTTCTCAACTTCTTCTGGCAATTTATTTTTCCACATAAATTTTAAAATCATTTTGTCAAGTTTCTATCTCTCTCCCCAGAAAAGAGCTGTTAGGATTTTTTTTTAAGACTGCAAAAGTTCAATACATTATTTGGAAAGAATTAGTATCTCTGAAATGTTTTGTCTTCTTATCCTGAAACATAAGGTTTGCGTTTTTCCTTGCAAAATTCTTACAAGTTTTCTTTATTTCTTTTAAGACTCCTGTTTAAAATTCAGGTTTATTGAGTGTACTTTACAAACAGCAAAAGTCACCCTTTCCAGTGAACAGTGCTGCAGACTTTTGACAAATGTGTGTAGTTGTCTGAGTGCTGCCTCAATCAAGATGAAGAATATTGACATCACTGAAGAAAATACCCTCATTCCTTTTATATCAACCCTTCTCCTTCTGACCTCCGGCTTTTTCTTTTTCTCCCCGAATGTCCTATAAATAGAATTCTACAGTGTGCAGCCTTTTGTCTCACATAATATAATGATTTTCAGATTTGTCCATATTGTTGGATGTATCAGGAGCTCATTCAGTTTTATCAGTCGAGTGGTATTTTGCTGTATGGATATACCACAATTCACTTGTTGATGGACATTTCTGTTGTTTCCATGATTTTACTACAAATAAGACCCTGTCAACATTTGTGTGTAAGTTTTTGTGCAAACATATATCTCCATTTTGCCTGAAAATGTCATGTGTATGTTTAATATGCTGGGTAAAATATGCTCAGAAAAATGTATTCGGCTTTACACGCTGGGTATACGTTTAATTTTATAAGAAATTATCTGTTTTCCAAAGAGATTATATCTTTTTTTTTTTTTAATTTTAGAAGTGTGATTTTTTTCTTAAGGAATTATTTTTTTTAAAGATTTTATTTATTTATTTGACAGAGAGAGAGACAGCGAGAGAGGGAACACAAGCAGGGGGAGTGGCAGAGGAAGAAGCAGGCTTCCTGCCAAGCAGGGAGCCCAATGTGAGGCTCGATCCCAGGACCCTGGGATCATGACCTGAGCCGAAGGCAGATGCTTAACAACTGAGCCACCCGGGTGCCCCACTTAAGAAATTATTTTATTCAGAGCTGGTACTAGGTGTTTTCAATAATTTGTTTTTATTATTATTTTTTAAATTTTTATTAAAGTATAATTGACATACAGTGTCATACTAGTTTCAGGTGTACAATATAATGATTCAACATTGCTATGCATTACTCAGTGCTCATCATGATACCTGTACTTTTAATCCTCTTCACCTTTTTTCACCCATCCCCTTACCCATATCCCCTCTGGCAACCACCATTTTGTTCTCTGTATTTAAGAGTCTGATTTTTTTCTTTGTCCCTTTTTCTTTGCTTATTCATTTGTTTTGTTTCTTAAATTCCACTTATGGAGTGAAATCATATGGTATTTGTCTTTCTCTGACTTATTTTACTTAGCATTATACCTTCTAGGTCCTGCTATGTTGTTGCAAACAGCAAGACCTCACTCTTTTTTATGGCTGGATAATATTCCATTGTATACATGTGCCACATCTTCTTTATCCATTCATCTATTGATGGACACTTGGGTTGCTTCTCTATCTTGGCTATTGTTAATAATGCTGCTATAAACATAGGGGGATATATATATTTTTAAATTAGTGTTTTTATGTTTCTTGGGTAAATACCTAGTAGTCAAATCACTGGATTATTTGGTAATTCTATTTTTAATATCTTAAGGAATCTCCATACTGTCTTCCACAGTGGCTGCACCATTCTGGCTTCCCACCAACAGTGCGTGAGGGTTCCTTTTTATCTAAATCCTCAACAACACTTGTTATTTCTTGTCTTTTTGAATCTAACCACTCTGACAGGTATAAGGCAAGTCATTGTGGTTTTAATTTACATTTCCCTGGTGATTAGTGAAGTTGAACATCTTTTCATGTCTGTTGGCCATCTGTAGGTCTTCTCTGGAAAAAATGTCCGTTCAGGTCCTCTGACCATTGGATCATCATCATTATTATTACTTTTGGGGGCACTGGATTGTATAAGTTCTTTGTATGTTTTGGATATAAACCCCTTGTCAGATACATCATTTTCAAATATCTTCTCCCATTCAGTAGGTTGCCTTTCTGTTTTATTTGATGGCTTCCTTTGCTATGCAAAAGCTTTTTTATTTGGTGTAGTTCCAATAGTTTATTTTTTGTAACTTTTACATTCCCATCAGCAATGTATAAGAGTTCCAGTTACTCCCCATTCTATCCAATGTTTGGTACTTCCAGTCTTTTTAATTTTAGCCATTCTAATGTATGTGAAGTGATATGTCATTGTGGTTTTTTCTCTGTTGACTAACAATGTTGAGCCTTTCCCCCAACTTATTGGTTATTCGTATATCTTCTTTGGAACGTATCAGTTCATGTCTTTTGCCTATTTTCCTCTTGGGATGTCTGTCTTTATATCACTGAGTTATAAGAGCTCTTTATAGATTCTGAATACAGTAGTTTATTGGGTATTGGAAATATTTTCTCCCTGTCTGTGACTTGCTTTTACATTTTTTAAATTGTGTGTTTTGAAGAGCAGAAATTTTTAGCTTTAATGAAGTCATTTTATCAGTATTTTCTTTTGATTTGTACTTTTTGTATCCAGTGATTCTTTGCATAACCCAAGGTCATGATGATTTTTGCCTATGTGCTTTTCTTTTTCTTTTTTTAAGATTTTATTTATTTATTTGACAGAGACAATGAGAGCAGGAACACAAGCAGGGGGAGTGGGAGAGGGAGAAACAGGCTTCCCGCTGAGCAGGGAGCCCGATGTGGGACTCGATCCCAGGACTCTGGGGATCATGACCTGAGCCGAAGGCAGCCGCTTAACGCTGAGCCATGCAGGCGCCCGCCTATGTGCTTTTCTAGGAGGTCTCCAGGTTTAACTTTTACATTTACATATAAAATCCATTTCAAGGTAATTTAAGGGCTGCGTTTTTTTTTTCCATATGGATATCCAATTGTTTTATTACATTTATTGAAAGATTATCTTTCCTCCATAAATCACCTTGGCCCCCTTTTACCATATATATACTGGGTTTACATCTGGACAGTTTATTCTGTTTCTTTGAATCTATACATTTATTCCTGTGATGGTCCACATTGTCATGATCACTGTTGCTTTGTACTGAGTTTTGAAGTTAAGTATTGAAAGACTTCCATATTTGTTCTTCATAAAATTGTTCTGGTTGTTTATTAAATTTATCTTTATGTCTATTTGGTATTATTAACACAACTATAGATGTTATTTTAAAATTTCAATTCTCAATTATTTTTTGTTAATATAGAAGTGCAATTGATAGTTTGTGTATTTATATTGTCTCCTGTGACCCTGTTAAACTCATGTATTAGTTCCAGTTATTCTTTTGCAGAGCCCTTAGATCTATCTAGAAAATTGCTATCTGCAAATAAAGACAGTTTTCTTTCTTTATTACCCATATGTATATGAAGAGAAACTATACCACCAAGTTTTATAGAAGGTAATTTTTAAAGGCAGAATAAATGATCAACTTAAGTAAGTTATGACCTGGGCTTGAGGACTTACTCAAAAGACCATTGTCCTCTCCACTTCTCCCCTCATCCCCTTACAGAAAATTAAAGCTTGTGTCTTTTGAGAATAGAAGCAGTGGGTCAGATGAAAAAGCTGTGTCTGAGAAATAATCTGGTGAATTCAAACTGCATAGACATATTCAGAACATTCAGCCTAAAATACATTATATATACCTTTTTTAAAAATTCCAGTAAAGTTAACATACATTGTTACGTTAGTTTCAGGTGTATAATATAATGATTCAACAATTTCATACTTCACCCAGTGCTCATCATGATAAGTATGCTCTCTAATCCCCATCACCTATTTCCCCCATTTCCCTACCCCCCTCCCCTCTGGTAACCACCAGTTTGTTCTCTGTAGTTAAGAGTCTGTTTCTTGGTTTCCCTCTTCTTTTTCCCTTTGCTCATTTGTTTCTTAAATTCCACTTATGAGAGAAATCATATGGTATTTGTCTTTCTCTGACTGACTTATTTTGCTTAACATTATACTAGCTCCATCCATGTCATTACAAATGGCAAGATTTCATTCTTTTTTATGGATGGCTGAAAGTATTCCATTGTATACATGTGCCACATCTTCTTTATCAATTCATCTATCAATGGACACTTGGGCTGCTTCCATAGTTTGGCTATTGTAAATAATGCTACAATAAACATAAGGGTGTGTGTATCCTTTTGAATTAGTGTTTTTGTATTTTTTGGGTAAATACCCAGTAGAGTGATTACTGGATCGTAGGATAGTTCTATTTTTAATTTTTTGAAGAACCTCCATACTGTCTTCCACAGTGGCTGCACAAGTTTGCATTCCCACCAACAGTGCACGAGGGTTCCTTTTTCTCCACATCCTTGCCAACACTTGTTGTTTCTTGTGTTTTTGATTTTAGCCATTTTGACAGATGTGAGTTGATATCTCATTGTAGTTTTGATTTGCATTTCTCTGATGGTAAGTGATGATGAACATCTTTTCATGTGTCTGTTGGCCATCTGTATGTCTTCTTTGGAGAAATATCTGTTCATATCTTCTGCCCATCTTTCAACTGGGTTATTTGTTTTTTTGGGTGTTGATTTGTATAAGTTCTTTATATATTTTGGATGCTAACCCTTTATCAGATATGTCATTTGCAAATATCTTCTCTCATTCCACAAGTTGCCTCTTAGTTTTGTTGATTGTTTCCTTCACTGTGCAGATGCTTTTTATTTTGATATAGTCCCAATAGTTTATTTTTGCTTTTATTTTGCTTGCTTAAGGAGACATATCTAGAAAACCGTTGCTACAGCCAATGTCAGAGACATTACTGCCTGCTCTCTTCTAGGACTTTTATGGTTTTGGGTCTCACATTTAGGTCTTTAATCCACTTTGAGTTTACTTTTGTGTATGGTGTAAGAAAGTGGTCCAGTTTCATTCTTCTACATGTGGCTGTGCAGTTTTCCCAACACCATTTGTTGAAAACTATCTTTTTCCCATTGCATATTTGATCCTGCTTTGTCAAAGATTAATTGACCATAGAGTTGAGGGTATATTTTTGGGTTTTCTATTCTGTTCCAAATGTATATATACCTTTTGATTAAAACACACACATGTGTATGCATATGTATGTATATGTGTGTATGTGTATGTGTATATATATGTATACACATACATATATATCCGTATATATGTATATACATATGTATATATCTTTTAATTTATCTGCTTTTATGCTTCATCAGAGTCCTGCTTCTGGTGTACCTTGCTGGGTAATCTTTGAGACTATTGCAGATAATTCATGTTCTATGCCTTTGCTCATAGTAGGCTCAAAAAATACTTCTTTGTGGAATCTTGTTGGGACACTTTCTACCATAGAAAATTTATCCTAATTGCCATAAGGAGACAGATAAACAAATTACTTGATGAGCTCTTATGTTTGCTCAGGTGAGTGGTACTTAGCGCTGTGCCTTTAGGCCTGGTTGGATCCAGGAAACCTTTCTGTAGCTCTTGGCTTTGTGCAACCTCTCCCCACATCATTGCAAGATGATGGCCTTCATCAGCCCCAAGCTTGTCTTCCAGGAGCTCAGCAGCCCCGTGGAAAGGGCGCTTAGCTTCTTTACTAGTTACAACAGAAGTCTTGGGCTTGAGTCACTGGCTCAACTGGCATCATGTGCTCATCCCCGAATGCCCCACCTGCGACTTTGAGCAGGCAGCTGGGGTTAGCTTCACCTACACCTCAGAATAATCAAGGAGTCATTACCAAAACGAGGGGAAGTAGATGCAGAGCGGACATAAACAATGCTGTCCACCACTACAGTGTGACAATATTTCTGTGGTGAACAATTTTCAGCCTCCCCAGAAGCTGTGGTCCTATGTTCCAAGCAGGTACAGAGCTATACCTGGACGTTGCCGTCACTGAGCACATCATCTACCTCCTTTCTTTCAGGTCTGACTTACTGTTTGCAAGCATCTTTACAGAAATTTGCAACCTCTCCTCTTCCATTTCAGAGTTTGAGTTCACCAAGCAATTTCCCAGATGCTGCTTCTTCCAAGTGAAAGAAGCCAGTCACCAAGGACAGATATGGTATGATTCCACTTAGAGGAGGTACCTAGAGTAGTCACATTCATAGAGACAGAAGGTAGGATGGTGGTTGCCAAGGGCTGAGGGAAGAGAGAATTGAAGAGCTTTGATTTATGTGTCTGGAGTTTCAGTTTGGGACATAAAATAATTCTGGATGGTGGTGATGGTTGCACATAATGTGAGTGTACTTAATGCCACTTCATCGATTGAAATGGCTTAAATGGTAAACTTTGCATTATATACATTGCACCACAATAAAAAAGAAGAACTAGGCGTGGCAGTTTGCCTTTGGGGAGACAGCAGAGGGGGTGGTGCCAAATCCTGCTGTAAGACCTCCTCTGTCTCTTACCAGTGGTGCGTTCCTAAGCTTGCCACTTAACCCCAGCCAGCTTCTAGTTCCTTCTTTGCAAAGCAGGTCTGACACTGACCACCCCTAGGGGTTCTTTACAAGGCAGTATGAGATCATGCACAAGAAGCGCATAGTAGCAGATTGCTTGGCCACAGGGAGCACTCGACCAGTGCTGGTTACGTAACTATGTTAACTATGATCTTCATTCCCCACCCTCACCCACCCAGCTGAGGGGCTTCTTCACCAAGCCTACTCATCTCAATGGCCTGACTCCTGTCAGCCCACCAATGCAGCTTCCTCTGACTGCTGGTACACACCTTCTCCAAACACCTCTAGCTGAAATGTGTCTGGGGAAATGATCGAATCACAGTGTTACACCTGTCTGCAAGGCCACTGGTGAAATCAGCAACATGACAATATCCAGTTACTAGAAATCCCTGACATTGTAGGAAAAACTTGGTTCCTAATTTGTAAGTTTCCTAATTTAAAAGCCCTAACAATGTACTCAGCACATAAACTGTCGAAACAATTTAAATAAAAAAAATACATAAAAATCTGCAGCATGTTAGAAAAGCATGCAGAACACTATTTTAAAAAGAATCTCTGGCATAATTAGGAACAGTTTTATTATTATTCTATTTGATGATTTTTTATGATTGGTAATAATTTCAGTAGTTTTGATACCAAAATATATCCACATTATGAGGATAATTCCATATAATCTTTAGTATTTGTAATTATATATGATGATAATTATATTCATAATAAACACAGAGAAGTTCACCTTTTTAACCTAATAGCAATAACCAGTGAAAAAAATCAAGAATATAAATGTCCAGGAAAAAATTTTTAAGAAGAATGACATAGAATTTACTTGAAAAAAATTTTAAAAAGTAGTGATACATATTTTAAAAATATATTTTGATTCAAGAGAGCTGTAAATATAGCTGAACAAGGAGACTGGATGTCTAAATTCCCTTTAAGTGAGGTTAGGGTTCAATGTAATCCTAATCAAACTTCGAAAAGGCTTTTTTTTTTTTTCCTGGAGGGCAGCAAGGAACAAAATGTTTCTAAAGAATACCTGGTAGGGCGCCTGGGTGGCTCAGTTGGTTAAGCGACTGCCTTCGGCTCAGGTCATGATCCTGGAGTCCCTGGATCGAGTCCCGCATCGGGCTCCCTGCTCGGCAGGGAGTCTGCTTCTCCCTCTCCCGCTCCCCCCCTCATGCTCTCTCTCTCATTCTCTCTCTCTCAAATAAATAAATAAAATCTTTAAAAAAAAAAAAAGAATACCTGGTAGAATGATGGACAGGCAACAGTTAAACAACTAAAATCAAAGAATCGCTGGAGGAAGGGGGGCTGATAATGCATGACAAAGCAAGAATTACTGAATCAATTTGATACTGGTGCAAAAATAAATATACAAGTCTAAATCGCAGACCAGTGAGATCCAAAACAGTTTTAGTAGAAGGTTTTACTATTTGGGGAATTATTCCCCAGATGAGGCTGGGATGGATGAAAACCTCCAGAGGGGAACGGCAGCTTTTATCCTTGTATCAGATCCCAAAATAAGTAAAAGGATTGAAAAGTTAAGTGTTAAAGAAAAATAAGACTATAACAAGCTAGAGTAGAGCATCAGTACATACTGAAATAATCTTTAGGCTGGAGATGATGAAGCTTAATGCTATAGAAGAAATCATAGTGGATCCATGGATTTGGCTACGTAAGATTGAAACACTGTATCTGTCACCAAGGTCACAAAGAGAACTTGTAACTGGAAAGTATTTTCTACAAATACAACAAAGTTTTTATCTTATGTACATCAAGAATTCATATACATAAATAAAAAATATTAAGTCTCAAAAAAAAATGCAAAGGCCGCATAAAGAAAGTTGAATCATAAGAGAGTAAAGGGGGGCACCTGGGTGGTGGAGTTGGTTGAGCAGCCAACTCTTGATTTCGGCTCAGGTCATGATCTCAGGGTCGTGAGATCCAGCCCTGAGATGGGCTCTGCAGTAAGCGGGGAGTCTGCCTCAGATTCTCTCTCTCTCCCTCTCCCTCTGCCCCTCCAGTTCTTGCTCTCTCTCTCTCTCTGATAAATAAATCTTGAAAGAGAGAGAGAGTGAGAGAGTAAAGGTAGATGTTTAATGCGCATATAAAATGATCAATCTCATAAGTTAATTGCAGAGATCATCATTAAAACAGTAGGATGATACCATTTGAAACCTTTGAATGCACAGATTTTTCAGCCCTATGATGTCCAGCACAGAGGAGGGTGTGGTAAGGCAGAGCAGGGAGCTGTGGGAGAGCGCAGTGTTACTTCTGTTAGGAAAGTAGTTTAACAATAGGCAGCAACAGCTTTTAAAGATTTATTTATTTATTTGAGAGAGAGAGAGAGAGAGAGTGCATGAGACGGGGGGGGCAGAGGGAGAGGGAGAGCGAAACTTTAGCACTTCTGCATTGAGCCCAGTGCAGAGCCCCTTGGGAGCTCGATCTCATAACCCTGAGATCACAACCTGAGCCAAAACCAAGAGTCAGTTGCTTAACGGACTGCACCAACCAGGTGCCCCTAAAATTTTATTTATTTATTTGAGAGAGAGAGCTAGAGAGAGAGCAAGAGCAAGGGGAGGGGCAGAGGGAGAGGGAGAAGCAGACTCCTGCTGATTAGGGAGCCTGAGGAGGGGCTCTATCCCAGGACCCTGGGATCATGACCCCAGCCAAAGGCAGAGGCTTAACTTACTGAGTCACCCAGGGACACTGTAACAGCTTTTAAAATGTACATTTTTTTGATTTAATAAATTTGCTTTTAAAAATAAAATTCTTGGGTCCTGGTTTCAGGGGCCTGGGATGGAGCCCCAAGTCAGGCTTCCTGCTTGGCGGGGAGTCTGCTTCTCCTTCTCCCTCCACCCCTCTCCTCACTCATGCTGTCTCTCAAATGAATAAATAAAATCTTAAAAAAGTAAAATAAAATTCTTAGTTTTGAAATGTACTACATAGCTTCATAGAAGTAGCACAAAATACGGATAAACAGAGGTTCCCACATTATTCTTAGTATCAGAGAGAAGGAGGTGGGGGGAGAGAGAGAACAGCTGAATGTCCAACCGTATGCAGAAAGTGTTACAATCTGGCACATTATGCAGACATCCCAGTTGTTTCCAAAGAGTGTTGGAAGATACGGGGAATTGTGTAGACTTCATGGCAAACAGATTGAGAAACGTATTTATAATACCTGGCAGATAAGGAGTTAAATGCCTAATATGCAAAGAGTATCTACACATTGAAAAAAAATAGGACACGTGGTCTAATTAAAAACATACCAGCAGCCATCAATAGGCTATTCAGAGATAAGGAAATGCCAGTGGTCCGTAAACTTATGAGAAGAAATTCAACCTCTGGGAACTGGGGAAGTAAAGACAAAGTGAAAAGGAAATCCCGTGTTTCAGCCATCAGGCTGCCAGGGCTGCACAAGGGGTAACATTAGGTGCTGGCAAAGATGCAGGGACCCAGGCACCTCGTGTATCGCTGGTGGGAATGTGACTTGCTTCAGCCTTTTGGGAAAGTCATCTTAGAGTATCTATTAGAGTTAAAATATGCATATCCTTTGACCCAGCAGTTCCATTTTATGACTCTATCTTATAGAAATAAAAGCATTATTTATAAAGGAATGAGGGAGAAGACATCTCTTGAATGTCCATTAATAGAGGAATGACTGAATACATTGTGTGTGTCGGACGATACAGTTACGAGAGAGATGTGGCTGCTTTCCCAAAAAGGATACCCGTGATAATTCACCAGGAGGAAAACAAGTCACAGGGAAATGAAATCCATGGTATATGTAGGAAAAACATATTTTCATTAAATCTGTCTTTTGTTTTTCTCCTTGACTTTTGCTAAATCAATTCCTTCCTGTCTCTCTCCTTCCTTCTCCTTCCTTCCTCCCTCCCTCCCTCCCTCCCTCCCTCCCTTCCTTCCTTCCTCTTTCTCTCTTTCCCTCCTTCCTTCCTCCCCTCTTTCCTTTCTTATCTGTCTTCCTGCTAACCTTCCTCCTTTCCTCTCTTTTTCCCTCCCTTCCTCTCTCCCTCTCTCTTTCATACTCTCCTCTCTCTCTCTCCAATGCCCATTATGTCCTGTGGACACAAACATGGTTATGATAGGAATGGTACCTGCTGATCGCATTGATTATTTTCTGAGGATGGAGAGGAGGGAATGAGGCAGGTCATTGATTATGTTTCTGAGTGTCTTTGTTTTTCATCACTGTTCCCTGTGTTGCAGGGAACACAGGGAGATTTTATGATTTTGTAAGGGGAGAGATTCTAGGACATGATTATGCTCTGAACTGTGTTTTTTTTAATTTATTTTTTATTTTAAATTTTTCTTTAAGTACAGGTAAAAACAGATAAAAAATAAGAGCACCAAAAGGTTAAGAGTTTGCCTCTGATAAGCAGAGGGATGTTAATGAGTTTTGCTTCTTTAGACTATTATGAGCTTTCTAAATTTAAATAAAAAACATTAATTTCAACATCAAAAAAATGTGTCTTGGGCACCTGGGTGGCTCAGTCTGTTAAGCATCTGCCTTTAGCTCAGGTCAAGATCTCAGGGTGCTGGGATCGAGTCCCACATCAGGCTCCCTGCTCAGTGGTGAGTCTGCTTCTCCCTCTACCCTTCCCCCCTGCTCGTGATCTCTCTCTCTCGCTCTCAAATAAATAAAGTCTTTAAAAAAATAAATAAGAAAATAAAAAAGATGTGTCTTAATGAAATCATTTTGCCCATCCTCTTTCACTCAAGGGACAGGTGGATTTTGCTTTTTTGGAGGTGCTTCCAGGGATGGATCACCACACACAGCTGGGAGAGGGCCTGCTGGGGAGCAGGCTAAGAGGTCCTCCCTGCTGGGCCCCTGCTCATGGTAGGCATTGGTGTCCTCATCTTGCCTTGGTGGTCACTGTGCACCATCATTCCTCCACCTATGGGTCCCAGGAGGTGGCTCCACAGGTCCCAGTTGTAGAAAGGGAAAGGGCTCCATTCCAGGGGCAGAAACGCAGCTAGTCAGGGTGACGGGGAGGCTGAAGGAAGTGGAGTATGGTGCAGCCATTGGTGCTGTCTGGGTTTGGGCCACAGCCTGTCCTGCAGGGGCTGAGTAGGGCCAGAAACTTCTGGAGAGATCCCACTTTGGGGACCTTCTGTTCTGGGCATGGATGAGTCACTCTTCCAACCCTGGCAATAAAGTGGGGAAGGAGACAGTAAATAAGCAATGGGCAAAATTAAAACCAGTAATGAGCCATATGAATATTGTGGTGTGATAATGTTGGAGACACATTTATTTGGAGCACTGCATGTTCTGGGAAAACATAATGGCATTGTGGTTGTGTGTCCTCGTTTTCCTCCGCTGAGTTTCCACTTACTGGCCCTGGAGGCTGGCAGCATCCGCACCTGTGCCCACATGCTTTTAAAACCTTGGCAGGGAGAGGCAGACCCAGCACGGGAGGAGGCCAGAGCTCTGGGCGCCTTCTCGGTGGGGAGGGCTATGAAGGCCAGGGAAGCAGCTCCTACACCCACCCTGGCCCACCAGAGCGGGGAGCCATGGCGAAGTCGACCAGAAGGCTGCCCAAGACAAGGGTGTTGCCCCTCATCATGCAGGGGGATGCTTGCCTTGAAACTTCAACCCAACGGGATATCCTGGAGATGTGGGGTGCCCCATGAGGCTGTGCTGAAGAAAGGGCTGGAGATTGTTTGAATCTGCTGCACCCTCCACTGAGCTTCTCCTCCTTAGGGTCAGGGGGTAGACCCGGAATTGCTTCTTCCACCAGCCCATAGAAATGCTCAGGAGGTTCTAATGGCCCGAGGCAGAGGGAACAGGCCTGCCAAGCAGTAAGAGGAGGACCTGAAGACTTAGCCAAAGGGTCATTGGCAGAAACCTGGTCAGGAAGAGATACTGTCTAGAAGTTTGGACTGTCAGAAGCCAGTTTCAGGGGAAGGGCCCAACCACCCTGCAGAAGCTCCAGGCTCCAGATAGCTTGGAGCCTGGCAGCGTGTTTTATTAATGCAAAAGCGATTGTATCCTCAGACGGGCTTCTCCCCTCCACTGTGTGGGCACAGAACCTGGCTGGGCTGGGGGATCTTGGGGCTCCCTGCATGCATTTCATGGTTCTCCCATGGTGGACAAGGGCATTTTCGTGCCTACCCACTGCTTCTGAAGTTGCTGCAAGAGAACACTTTTCTGCTGGAAATTTTCAGCTAGATCTCTTTAAAACTGGGTCATGGGGTTTGAGTCTGATCAACTTGTGGACATGCTGTACAGTTGGTCATATTTCTTCAATACATATATGTTTATGAATTAAAATATACATGCCTGGTAAAAAAGAAATAATTTAAGTTGTGCAATGTATTCATCTTTTACATATGTACTCTTCATCTGCCCTTCACCATATATAAGTACGGAGTAGTTTGCAGGAGCAAAATTTTGACTCAGCATGATTTTGACCATGTGCCGAGTCCAGACCCTCCTTTTCTGTGTGATGGAATTCCACTGTAGCTAGGAAGCTCTAGAGGTCCTCTGAGCCATTGTTTCCATTGGGAGAATGGGAAAAACAAAGCCTAGAGAGGGGAAGGTGTTCATGCAAGATCAGAGGATAGAGCCGAGGGTGAATTCTGTGCATGCGCTTTCAATCCCCTTTGACCCATTCCTTCCAGGCTCACCCTGTGTCCCCAGTTCCACAGTGAACTCTTCCCTGCCCGGGACCACAGTGTTGCCTCCACTCACAGCCCCACTGCAGAGAGCCCAGAGCTGAGCTGAGCGTGTAGTAGGTGCCCAATGAATAGTTGTTGCCTCTGCCCATGCTGTGTTTCCTGGACCTCTCAGAGGCCATATTCCATAAACTAACTTCCAACAGAGCACTGTGTGTGTGTGCACGCGTAGGCACACGTGAACTTGTGAGTGCTCCAGCCATGTTGGCAGGGGCCCCTCTCCCCCACAGGGCTGGGGGCACAGGCAGGTTTGTGGATGCCCACAGAGGGGCATTTCACACACACTGCAGGCAACATCCTGTGGGTCTGGGCCATGGGGTAGAATATCTGGCCTGTTGGTTGGAGATTGAACTGATAATTGACATCAAGAGGGAATTAGCTCTTTTCAGACAAATGCTTCCAGATGCCAGGATCACTGGTTCCACGTTACTACCCAGATGGGTCTGGGTGGGAGCCAGAAAAGTAACAGCGGTTGATAAAATCAGAGAGGTAGTTAATCATAAAGTAGCTAGCTTGGGCAGATTCCTGGAAGGTCAGGCTTACTCACAGACGGCCTAACAGCACAGGGCATGTGCCAAGACCTCAGACCATTGGGGAACTTCACCATCTCCCCAGTGGCAGTCGGTCCAGGCTCGGGGCACTCTGCTGTTTGGGGCTGCCAGCAGGAAACTGCTCCCAGATAGGGCCCAGACATGTGGGGTTTGCAGAGCCTCTGACAGAATCAGGTTTTCTATGGCGATTGCAATTGACGACCTGTTTCCTGGTCGCTGGGAAGCCTTCATGGGTAGGGACTGTGTTGACACGTCTGTTTCCAGATCCAGCTGGAACCAGTTGAAGCAAATGAGAAGCAGGGAATCTAAGTGGAATTGAACCTCTGGGAACCTCAAAAGGGCCTTTTGCTTAGAGTATGATTTGGGGCATTTAAATATTTTAGGGATTTGGGCAGATGATCTCACATTTGAGGGTGCTCTTCCCACAGCACCATGTTAGAAGGGCTGTAAACCAAGGCTGGTGCTTTCAAGCCAGGCATGGTTGATTGTGTGTGCTCTGAGTGGAGCCCCAAAAAATGTGGGTGATGAGCCATCCAGGTGGTCTGTGTCTCTCACCCAGACGACCACAGTGGCCTGGCAAAAGGTTTATCTGCTTTGTTCTTGCCCCTCTAGAGCTTCTTGCCCACACAGTAGCCAGAGTGATGTTTAAATGTGGAAATAAGATAGTATCAGTGCCCTGCATGAACCCCTCCAATGACTGTCCATTGAAATTAGAAAAAATACAAATTCTTTATTGCCTATAAGACCTATGTGATGTGGCCCTGACTTCTCCAGTCTCATCTATTGCCCACTGTGCCACACTGGACTCCTCGCTGTTCCTCAAAATGGCCTGCCCCAGGACATTTGCACTTGACCCTCTCTGTGCTTGAAATGCTCTTCCCAGGTTTAACCATGACAGTCACCCTCTTGTCATCAGCCATCAGCTCAGATCTTACCTCTTCAAAGAGGTGATTTAAAGTAGGCACATTCTAGTTGTTTTCTTTCCCATTGTTGTATTTTATTTCCCTCAAACCATTGGCCACTTTCTGAAATCATCATTATGACACTTTAACTTTACTGTGTGACTCCCTCCCACTAAAACATAGGCTCCCCGAGAGCAAGGCTTGGTCTCTTTTGTTCATTGCCATATCCCTAGCACGTAAAATGGTTCTTAGCAAAAGCCAGTTCTCCATAAGAATATGATGAGCAGATGGATGATTGGACAGATAGATGAATGGGTGAGTGGGTGGTTGGGTGAGTGGATGAATGGATGGGTAGCTGAGTAGGTGGATGGGTGGAAGGATGAGTGGATGGATGGATGGGTGAGTGGGTGGTTGGGTGGATGGATGGATGAGTGAATGGATGATGGGTGAGTGGGTGGATGGGTGGATGGATGGATGGGTATATGGGTGAGTGGATGGATGGGTGAGTGGGTGGATGGATGGATGGATGGATGAGTGGATGGATGATGGGTGAGAAGGTGGATGGATGGATGGGTAGGTGGATGGATGGATGGATGGATGGATATATGGGTAAGTGCATGGATGGATGGATGGATGAGGGGGTTGTGACCTAAGAGGGGTTCAAAATTTCCAGAGGGACATCATCAAAACAGGATTCCTTGAGAGGGTAAAAAAAATTGACAAGAGATCAAGCCAGAGCCCCCATTTTGTCATTAATGCTTTCCTAGCTTTGAGAATCCTTGTTTCTTCAAAATTTGCCCATACAAAGGACTAGTTGTTGGGAACTCATGAGTTATTTTCCTGTGGATCTTTTTTCTCTCCTTATATTCAGGGAACAAGCAACTAGAAATGAATTCTGGGTGAGCAAACTTTGATAATGAACTTTGTCTTCCCATTGTAACATTGTGATAGTGACTGCCAAATTTTTTTTATTATGTTATGTTAATCACCATACATTACATCATTAGTTTTTTGTCAATTTTTTTTTTTTACCAGATCATCTCCTGTTGCTGAGTAGAACTCTCATTTGAAGAAAATATTTTGTTATACAACTAAAAAATGGACTCTCACGAGAATGAGTTCTTCATTGGAAATGGTGTATTTCATGATGAGAGCCACTGATGGCTAAATAAAGACTAAATGTGCTTGTAAATTATTTACTTTAGCAAATTCCAGGCAAGGTGCATAGCTACATACAACAATACTAATGATTGCAGGGGATAATTTCCTTTTTACTAACATTTATTATTGGTTGATAATAAACATAAAAAAGCTTTTTGAGGAACATTTAGAAATGTGTGAAGGAGACTACCCACACTCTAATCCTCCCTCTCCGAGGTGACTATTCTAGCTGACTTTCCTTTCTGTCTGCTTTCTGTCTACGTATGTAAAAGTACATATGTGTTTTATTTATTTATTTATTTTTTTAAAGATTTTATTTATTTGACAGAGAGAGACACAAGCGAGAGGGGACACAAGCAGGGGGAGTGGGAGGGAGAAGCAGGCTTCCTGCGGAGCAGGGAGCCCGATGTGGGGCTCGATCCCAGGACCCTGGGATCATGACCTGAGCTGAAGGCAGACGCTTAACGACTGAGCCACCCAGGCGCCCAGTACATATGTGTTTTATACAGTTTTAATTATCCTCTATATGCACTTTTTATTGCTTTTTTTTCTACTTAAAGTGATATCCCATATATTTTCCCAGGTCATTTAAAAATTTTGGAAATCATTATTCAATTGTTCCATAATATTTAATTGTACAGATCAGCATCAGTTAACAGAAATACAATGTGAGTCACATATGTAATTTTAAATTTTCTAGGAACTACCATGCATAAGTAAAAACAACAAAGCAAGAGAACTTAATTTTAATCATATATTTTATTTACTCTCATATACATAAAATTCTCTCATTTCAAATCTAGTCAATATAAAAATTATTGAGGTTTTTGTTTTTGAACTAGGTCTTTGAAATCCATGTGTATTTGGCATCTCAATTCAGATCAGCCCCATTGCAAGCATTCGGTAGTCACATGTAGTGTGTGGCTACTATATTCACCAGCATAGGCCTAGCCTATTGAAGATTAGGAGTGTAATAGTTTATGAGTAGTAAGAGGGATTTTATACTAATTCCCACTTTCCAACTTAAAAGGCCATCTTCCAGGAATAAAAGCAGCCTGAAATTAGAGTTCTAGTTATCTTCTATCGGGTCTCAAGGTGATTAATTCAGTGTGATAGCTACAAGATATAGCCTCAATTCCTCAAAATGCTAAATGAAGTGGAAAGATGTTGAAAACAATGTTTTTCAAATTATGCATTTGATACCATTTTGCCTCTTTTCAAAGATGATTTCCTAGGCTCTAATAGAAGCTGATGTCTCCTAGTATATTAAGATCATATTCAATACAAGGCAAATGAATTGAATTAGGTTGGATGGTATTGATTATTATCAGTCCAGTTTCAGTTTTGTGTCCTTCTGCTGTCTTTAGCAGAGTCCTGGGTCCTCCGGGGAAGCTCACTTTTGCCCCTCCTGCCTCCCCTCTTCATATTGGAGTAAAATGCCCATCACTTAGCACAATAGTTAAACCTGTGGGCCCAACTGGGGCTCTACCCTTTTAAGACTCAATTTTAGAATTTATTCTTGAATCAAATGAATTTGAAGGGAATCCAATGGATGCAACTGGTTCTCAAGTGATGTCTTGTGGCAGAAGCATCCTGATTGTATATATGAACAAGATCTCATGAAGAGGGGAAGGGGGAGGACGAAGACAATCCCCATCAGGAGGGACACTCCTGCCTGATTACAGTGTCCAGCCCAGCAGCTCAGAGGGCCAGGAGAGACATCTGAGAGCCCATCTGAGAGCCCATCTGAGCTAATGGAGTCTTGATGGCTTATGTCCAACATGGGTTGGTTCCTCCAGAAGCTCTCATTGGCTGCCTTCCATTGTCATGCTTGGGTCCTGGGGACACAACAATGAATCAGATGGTGTACTCGTGTGAAGGTGATTCTATGAAGGAGATGGACTGCAAACTCCAAACGACAACTTATCTCCCATGATGGGAGACATGCCTGGAATGATGTGTGTGGCATATCTGGTAGGGTGTTCAGCCCGGCTTCTAGGGAAACCCTGCAGGGGGGATTCCTGGAGCCCAGGACTGAGCAGCAGTGTGACTTGAGGCAGCTTCCTCCTCCCTGTGCCTCTGTGGATTGAGTGTAATGAAAGTACCCGCCTCAAGGGCCGGTGGAGAGAAAACGGGATAATCTCTGTGAAAAACCTAACATAGTTTGCAACACAAAGCAATCAGTCACTGAGTATTGGCCGCCATTACTGTTATAGCGGCTGTTGCTTTATTAGAAGGTGGGCAGGTGGGCAGGTGGGCAGGGACCACATGATAGATGTGGGTGATGGGGAAATGTTGTTTGAAGCAGGAGAGATGTGTGCCGAGTTGCAGTTTGGGACAATTGCTCTGGTGTAAGGGCTGCAGAATTGTCTCATGGGAGGGGCCTTGAGCTGCCCATCCAGGTGGATGTGGCATCTAGGGGACTCGGCATAGAGCTGTATTTGCATAGCAAGGGTGTTGCTTTTATTAGATTGTGAGTTATGATCAATAAAAACCAGCATGTTTTAAAAGATGCATTTATGTCCCTTTAATGTTTTCTTTCTGTTTGTCCTTTCTTCTCCTTGTCATCATCATCGTCATTGCTGTCATCAATGGGTGTGTCCTGGAAAGACAATGGCGTGGGGCAGTTGGGTGCACCCACTGTTCTTGCCCACTGGGTAGGAGATGGAAGGGTGTGTGGGGTGGGCGTGAAGGGCAAGAGAGCGGGGAACAAAACTCAAGGGACAATATAAAGTGGCATTGATTCCCACCCCACGGAGGTCCCGGCAGCTCTGCCCCAATGTGGCTCCATATTTACACAGCCTCCTCCTTCTCCTTTATCTCAGTCATCAGAAGTTTAAGGAGATTTAAAAACCACTGGGGTGTTATGCATAAAATACAACCTCAGGTCACTGATGGAATTCATGCCCAGGTTCCGCCGAGGCAGGGCCGGAGCCCACCCCTCCAGGGTGTCTGGGCTGTCACTCTCCCCATCTGTCTTCTTGATTGTAAAAATTAAACACATGCACAGGAGGGCTTGGGAGGCAGAGTTATGGGGGATATAAAGTGCCTGACAGCATATAAACTTGGCCGTCCCGCAGTGGAGCACCCAATCACAGTGGTGCTGACAGGGGCAAGAGGGGCTTCTGAAGACGGGGGTGCAACAGGCAATTGCAATGGGAAGAGGAGGCAGAGAGGGTCTGCCCACTGGGGTGGGGGTCGCTTGCAGTGCCAGAGTTCCGGGCAGGTGGGCTGGCCCCCTCTCCACCCATGGCTGAGTGTTCGCCTTGCAGGGGGTAGTAGAGAAGGGAGCAGAAGCCACAGCTGCTGAAACCGGCACTCGAGGAGCTGTTGGGTGACAGGGGTGAGGCAGGAGTTCCAACACAAAACACAGAGGTGGGGGACACCCAGATCCCCCCTCACATGAATGTGAGCCACAGCCTTGTGCTTGCTTTGCTGAGCATGTGGAGACATTGTCAACCCGATGGTGAAATCTAGAGCCATAGATCCGTGCCTATGAGGGGCAAAAATTGCATCTAGGAAACAGGAAGTCCGAACCACTGGGGCTCCTTCTTGCTGGGGGGGGGATGAGAGGTCCCCCGGGGCTGCAGGGACACCCAGAAGGCCATGGCCACCTGATCAGAGGTCTTGTGCAAGGGCTTGGAGCATTGTCTGCTGGGGCTCCTTCCGTCCCGGTCCTGAGACACTTGTCAGCAGTTCTCACTGCCAGGACATCTGGGGAACAGGAAACACAGGATCCCTTGGAGAAACATATGTGGTCCGAGGCTGCTGCTGTGGCCCCTTGGTCAGTGTGTGTGTGTGTGTGTGTGTGTGCATGTGTGTGACAGAGAGAGAGAGGTCCGGGGGAGCGAGAGAACGAGCACCAGGAAGAGTGGAAGGAGAGTGGGGAGCACGAGGTGTGAGCAGAACCCACAGGGGTCGTCAGGACTAATACATACTCATTCACCGTTTCTTGCTCCCAGTATTCCTAGAACACCTACGGATCTCTGCATTGCGCATCCCAGACTCAGTCCCAGCTTCATGGAACCCACAAAGGGATAGTCACCAAACAATCGCACAATTATTTAATTTACAATCTGGGCAGAGGGTTGTTCCGTGCAGTAGGAAAAGAGCGCCGCCGACCTCCGCTGGTGCCTTCTCTGTTTTGAAACTTGTCTGTGCATCTTTCAAGGAGGCCCATTGATTCCATCGTGTGAAAGCCAAGGGAGCAAACATTTGGTATCTCTAGTTATTTATTCTTTGAAGCATTTAGATCTGGTGCTAAGGTGCAAATGCAAATGGGCACCTCTGAATTCCAGCATTTCTGCTTTTTTCTGCCTAGAGCTGGAACGCCCCTTTTCAGATATTTACTGAAGTGTAATATTGAGACTGAGAAGTGCACTGATTACGAGAGCCCAGCTCCACAAGCAGAGCACACCCGTGTAACTAGCACCCAGATTAAGAACTAGAAGGCCAGAAAACCCCCTCATGCTTCCCCCACCAGCACCCTCCAGGGGTCTCCCCACTCTCCTGCCTCACACACCAGGGGTCTGCCCTGCCGGTGCGGGCACTTCAGCGGACTCATTTGACAGGGGATCTCTGTGCCTGCCATCCTTCTTCAATCTCGTGTCTGGGAGACTCACCCTGTCATTGTGTGGGCTTTGCTGGTGTCTGTAGTGTCTTTCCATTATGTCTGGCCAAACCAGGAAAGGTGGAGATGGCCTTGACATCTAGGGGATCCAGCCCTGACAGGTACCGGCAGGTGCGCCACCTGCCCCGGGTCCCGCCCCCTTGGGCCCTGCCACCATCCAAGAGCACATGTCCCCTGAGGGCACTGCTACCTTGGAAGAGGAGTTCTTTTGGGCAGAGAAGGCTTCCCTCCTGTTGGTACTTCCCAGCCCCCTCTCACTGCAGGGGAAGTATAGTTAAGAGCCTGACTCTGGGGCCAGACTGCCTGGGAATGAATTGCTGTGTGACCTTTGGTCATTTCTCAAGCTCTCTGTATCTCAGTCTCCTTGCCTCTAAAGTGCGTTTGATAGTAAATAACACTTACTTTATAGGGTGGCCGCGAGGGGTACATGTGAAGAACTGGCCTCATTTTTGGACCACCACCCACTTGGGGACGCGGATAAGGACTTTTTAATCTTTCCTTCGTGGGCCAAGGAAACAGAAGCCTAGAGAGAAGAGTGTCACTTACGGATCCTCCTAATGAGTCTTTTCGAAGCCAGACCTTCGGGCATCAGGAAGAGAGATGAAGATGAAATCCTTACGAAAATGGGGCAAGGAAGCTCAGTGCCCCGTTGTGTTCCAAGGTCGGTGGCGTCCTTTAGTCCATGCGGCCCCTGTGGCAATCCCACAGAATCAGATGCCCAGGGGGAGCTGGCCTTGTTATTCCCACCAGATCCCATTTCGGAGGTCAGATAATTGAGGTACCGGAAGACCACACTGCTGCCAAATGGTCCATCAGGTCTCGAACCTGGGAGTTCTGACTCCTGTTTCACCTGCCCCTGCTCCTTCATTGCTGTCATTCCTCTAGTTGAGGGGATTTAAGAGGGATTCACTGAAACATCAGTCCCCTGAAACTTCTAGACTGAACCTTGGCATATTTTAGGGCTGTGCTCTAAAACCCTATTTCTCAGCAGCTCTGGGGTCTTCTCTTTCTTGCCAGAGAACTCTGCCGATTAGCTTTTGACACAACTACATTTTTAATAGAATATTTCAATAATGCTTTTGAAATAGAAAAAAATAGAAGAATAAACAGAAAGAATAACAGAAGAAATAAACAAACATAGGCTATGGGTTAGGTTTCTCTAGTTAAAGTGGCTCTAGTTTAACTATTTTTTCAGCTTCCTGGCAGCCAGAGCAAAAGAAGGCTGGATGATGGCAAGAAGCATGGCCCTCTTCTGGGGCCCATTGACCACGATGGTATTATTCTGTGTGGTTGTCTCTGCCTGGGGCACTCGTAAAACTTAGCTGGGGATGATGACTTCCCTCCTACGAGTCTCTCTGTTGAGGCCTGGGAGCCGAAGGGTGTGGGGAGCTGTGTGGTGGACAGGGGGGACTCCACCTGTGTGTGGGGGGGTGGGGGCTGACACAGGCCCGGCAGAGTGCTCCAGAAGTGGCTGTCCTCATGGTCGTCACAGTCATTCCTTCTGGTCATGGTGTCCCAACCCGGGTGTCCTGAGCTGGGAGATGATCACAATCAACTGGGGATACTTTATTTCTAAAACATACACTTGTGTTGGCCCCACTCCAGGGATCCTGATTGTGACCCCAGAGTCATAAAGTTTAGAAGGTCAAGTTTCCAGAACCACGTGTTTATATACACCTGTTACCTCCTTCCAGGTAGCAGAGCAGATGAGGAAGCTCCGCTCACAGAGTCCGGTGACTTGTGTGAACTCTCGGGTTGGAAGGGAGGGAGGCAGGAGATAAGCCTGATCCTCTCCTTTCCCAAGCCATCATTCCTTCACCTGCCTCTGCCTAGTGAAGGGGTTACAGCCCCACCGGTG
This sequence comes from Phoca vitulina, assembly GCF_004348235.1. Classification (NCBI taxonomy): domain Eukaryota; kingdom Metazoa; phylum Chordata; class Mammalia; order Carnivora; family Phocidae; genus Phoca; species Phoca vitulina. Next base: position 2,847,895 of record NW_022589761.1, on the reverse strand, counting down.
AGCAGGTGGAAGAGGAGAGGGTTGCTGGGCAGGTGGGGTGGTAGTTGGGAAAGGAACGCTCAATGTTTCCTGCCCCATGGAGACAGATGTTTCTTTTTTTTTTTAATTTTAATTTATTTATTTTTATTATGTTATGTTAATCCCCATACATTACATCATTAGTTTTTGATGTAGTGTTCCATGATTCATTGTTTGTGTATAACACCCAGTGCTCCATGCAGTACATGCCCTCTTTAATACCCATCACCAGGCTAACCCATCCTCCCACACCCCTCCCCTCCAGAACCCTCAGAGTCTCTCATGTTTTGTCTACCCCTCCGATTTCCCCCCCTTCACTTTTCCCTTCCTACTGTCTTCTTCTTCTTCTTCTTCTTTTCTTTTTTAACATATAAGAAACAGATGTTTCCTTTGAAAGTTTGGGTTCTCATTTATAAAGGGTTTCCTTCACAGCAATCTGAGGTGCAGGCTGCCGATATGAGTGGCTCAAGGTTATTAAATGCTCTGTGGGAGCCAGGCAATGTTCTATCTAAGTCTTAGCTCCCAGAATCCTCGCAACAGCCCATGAGGTACATGTTATTATGATACCCACTTTATGGAATAGGAAATTAAAGCAGAAAAGTTGAACTTAGTTGATCAGGACCAAGTAGCTGGGGGCGGGGGGGATGATATAATCGGGATCTGAACCCAGGCTCTCGCGGCTACACGTTGAGCACTCCCCTGCTCAGACCTAAGTCGGAGGGAGGGGTTGACCACAAGGTGAGGCTCATATGTTTTCCTACTTTTATTTTCTACCTTGACTACAAACAATTGCAATGTTTATACTGCCCCAGGTCAAACAGTTCCAGCATGCATGTTTGTATCATTTTTGTAGCTGTTTCATGTATTTTCAAGTTTCAGTTCCTATTATGTTTCTGAATGGTACAAATGATTTTTTTTCTTTTGGTGGCCTTGGGCTGTGATATTGGAACCTAGGGCAATCTAATATAGTAAAGTGAGATGCCTCCTTCCATCCATCTGCCCTCCCTGTCCTACTCTCCATTATGCTGGGGATGGCCATTCATACTTCAGTATGAATTAGAACACAATAGGGCTAGGTCTGCTGTTGGTAAATGTCTAGTGCCTGTGAAAGCAGCGCAGAGGGTGCAGTGGGGAACATGGGGACCATAGAGATCGTGGGTGCTCTTTCCTAGTTTGAGGCTTCTCCTGCTTGCCCACCAACAGAGGCCTCTCCAAATGCCCCATCTGGAGGCAATGCGTACTCCTGACATGAGCACAGAGGCACAGACTTGCCAACTCTCTAGCCAAGACCCTGGCTCAGATATGCTTTTCTCCAGCACGTAGGAGAAAGAGACCATGGTTGCTATTTCCTGGATGGAGGTGGGGTAGGAACTTTGCTCAAGAAAAAGAAAATGAAGCATCACTCTTTCAACAGAAGACAGCATGATTTCCTTGGTTGTTGGAGCAAATGCTGATTTCCTTATAAAGGTCTGGTTGTGCAATGAGGGGAGGCCAAGGAAGGGCAAGCTGTATTTTTATTTTTATGTTCCTTTTATTTGGGAATGGAAAGCAAACCAGGCCGGGGACTGGATCCTTGTCCCTCGTCTCGTGCATGAGAAGGACACACATACATCATGGAAGAAGGCGTGTGAGCAGGTCATCTGTCTTGGGGGAACTGATTGTCCACGTGGACAGGAAAAGGTCAGGAACCTGTGGGTATTAATTAATCCAGCCGGCCACACAGCCTTCCATGTTTATTAGGGAAGGCCATGGCATTTGGCTGGAATGATGGGTTTTAAAGATTGCTGTTTTATTAAGAGGACAACTGCTTACTATTTCGTGAGAATTAAGCGTTCCTTTGTGAGGCTGTTGGGAGCAGGTGTGGTGGGTAACACAGGTTGATAATCCTTTCATCACTTGCTTGTCTTCTTCCCTTCAAAACCGGTTCTCCTGCCCCACCTACATCGAGCTCCCTGAGCTCCTGCTCCTTATCTGCGTGGCGGTGGGCCCCTGGGTTGCTCTCCTAGGTAGGGCAGCACAACCTCTCCTGCTAAGAGCATGTATGGACCAGCTATTACGTGTGACCAGTAGTGAGGGGGGGTTTCCTGATAGACCTCAGGCCCTCGTGAAGGAAGTACTGTCATTGTCCAGCCATGGCTCAGGGCACAGGGCACCCACAGACACTCAGCGCTGGAGCCCCGCCAGTGAGGGCCACCCTCCCAACGAGCGCTCAGATGCCCATGGCACAGATGACCAGGAGCCTCCTCTTGGCCTCTGAGCTACATCCTCATGCTGACCTCTCTATCCCAGCTCTGCGTTCTGTGGAATAGTTAACTGCATTCTCTGTGCCTTACCCTCTCTGACACAGACCCCTGCTGCTCCCTGAACGGATACCTATAAATATTTGCGTGTATCTTGAAGGCTTGGCCTGAGAAGGATTTGGATTTCAGGAACACAGATGATGTCATATCCCGAGTTGTGTATCCGATTTGTAAAAGCTCTCAGCTGTTGCCGCAGCCCCAGGTGTTTCCAGCCTCGTCCCACAAGTCCTGGAGCTTCCGTGGTCTCCCCAGAACCAGGAGCCTGGAGGGGGTGCACGTGCTCCGGGGGCCAACCCAAGGTGATTGCAAGCGACGTTGAGAAAAACATCCTTTATTTAAATAGCTGTGTAGGTAATTTGGTTGTTATCCTTCCAAACTTGGTCTGTCCGTGGCAAGCAATGTTCATTTTACTTTGATGGTGGTCATTTAAATTTCCTTTTTAAAAAAGTGAGTCATTTTAATGGAGAAATAATAATGGGATGGTGGGGGGTGTGACAATGCTGGAGAATGCGATATACAGGGGCCCCTTTCAGGTGCCCTCGTGGTAAAGCTGGCCACTCGGGGTCCTGCGTCTGCATCCTGCAGCTCTGGGAGGTCACTCGAGGTTTGTGAACCCATATTTCCTCATCGGAGGGGGGTGGCTGAATCGGCCTCTTATGCCACTGGAAGGATGAGATAGATGGATGCGTAATAAGAAGTACTACTCTATGGTTGTTATTTACATTAGTATTTATTAAAAGTCAACTAGCACGGGGCGCACTCCCACTCCACACCAGCCCCTTGCCAGGCACTAAGCAGAGACTACGCCCAGGATCGTCCCCCAGCCGGTGGGAGACCAGCATTACCCATGTTTTAAAAACAAGGCCTTCAAAGATAAAGAATTAGGGATTCTCACCCTCCCCCTACCAAGAGAGCAGGGAACAAACAATGGAAAGACAAATATTCTCTAAATATTTCTACCGAATTAATTAAATTTGCATTTCCAAATGCTGGCTTGGCCCCGAATTTAGCTGTCTCCTGTTCTTATGGAGCTTATAGACAGAATAAAAATATCTGCCCAGCAAAGTATCTTTAGCCCACGCCCTGCTTTCTAGCATTCTAGCCGCAGAGCAGTTGAGGAACACGGCCTTTATAAGAAAATGTTGGAAGAAAAGAGACCAGCATAAATGCTGATGATGGTTTTCTCCGGGCTATAGGACTACTCTAAGCCCGTTTCCTTTTTCTTTTTGCTCTTTCCTCTTTGTGAAGACTCTCTCCTGTATTATCCCAAAGGCCTACAGTCCTCAGGTTAAAATCAGTAAACACAGATGGAAACTGCTGCATAGATCCCAAGCCATACATTTGCCGAGATTCTCTCGGGGATCTGTGAGGCCAAAATTATCTTCCTAATAATACGAAGACGTTATTTGCCTTTTCATTTTGCGCCCATGGTCAGTAAAAGTGCTGGGGCCTTAGTGTGAGTTGAGGGAGCAGCGCCCCCCCTCGGCCCCCCACTGCACGGTGTTCCTCGCTGCCACGCATGTCCAGAGAGAGCAAAAGCCACTTTCCCTGAAGACAGCACCTCGTGTGGTGTGTGCATGTAGCGTGATGTTCAGCCCTCACGAGGAAGGGAATTCTGACTCATGCTACGACCTGGAAGAACCTTGAAGACATTATGGTGAGTGAAATAAGTTAGTCACAAAAAGACAAACCCTGGATGATCCCAATCATATAAAGCGCTCAGAATAGTCAAATTAGTCGATAGGAGGTAGGATGGTGGTTGCCAGGGCATCAGGGGAGGAGGGGAGATGGAGAGATCGTGTTTAACGGGTACAGAGTTCCCCTTCTGCAAGTTGAAGAGAGTTCTGGAGACGGATGGTGGGGACGGTTGCGCCACAGGGCGGATGTACTTAATGCCACCGAGCTGCACACATAAAAATGGGGAAGATGGTAAATTTGATGTTGTGTGTATTCTGCCACAATGAAAAATAAATGTATATATACATGCATAAATGTTAATGTTTATGCATTATTAAATGTAATATATAAAAAGATTCTGAATTTGGAAAGATAAAGAATATACTTGTTGAAGCCCTGAAAGTTATTAATTTTATTAAATCTCAGCCTTCGCACAGAGTGTGTGCTTAATCCTGCCCCACATTGAAGCCTCGAAGGAAAAGCACCTGTTTCGTCTTGTGACTTGTGAGCTGGACTAGCTGCTTTTTTCACGGAACACCATTTTTACTTGAAAGAACAACCGATAGACAAACTATGGTTATTCAAACTTGACTATTTGGCAGACATTTTCTGGAAAAGGAACAAATGAATCCTGTCACTTCCAGGAAAATAACTGACAGTATTTGTTGCCAGTGATAAAAATTCAAGCTTTCAAGAATTTTGAAAAACTTGTAATCAGCCACCGTGAGCTTGACAGCTTTCCAATACTTAAAGAGATACTTAATGAATGTGACTTTTTAAAATATTGTCTAATAAATTGCATCAACGTTGGGATATTGGCGTATTGCGTTGAACCGATACTTTTTAAGCGACCGATGCTTGTTGCAAAATCATGCAAGGGTAAACAGTTCAGTCAAATAAGAGAACTCAGTGGGTCTGAATGTAACACAATGCAAAACGTTCGCAAATTTTCAGATTCCACATTGCAACTAACCTTTAAGAAACTACCAGTTACTGCGTTTTGGTGTAGTATCAAAGAAGATTATCCACAATTATCTGAAAGGGCTGTGAACACACACCTCCCTTTTCCAACCACAGAGCTGTGTGAGATCAGATTTTCTCCGTAGATTTGAACGAAAACAACATATTGCAACAGACTGCTTGTGGAAGCAGACATGGGAATCCAGCTGTCTTTTATTAAGCCAATCACAAAAGATGCTTGCAAAAATGTACAATGACGCCACTCTTGTCACTAATTTTTTGAACATATTGTTATTTTTCTCATGAAAACATTCTAGATATGTTTGTATATAATAGGCTCACTGTTCTTTTTAAATAGATTATTAAGTGACTATATGAAAATTTTCTTTGTTTTGATTTCTAATGGTCCACCTAAACAAAAGCACTTTAGGGTCTTCAATAAACTTCAGAATATTTACGTTCTTAAGAGTCCTGGGACCAACATGTGTGAGACTCACTGGTCTAAGACACCCATTCTCAACCCTGCCTGTGTGTACAAATCACCAGGAACTTGATAATAATTCCCACATTCATTTCCACCCCAAGCTGATTACACGGGAATCTTTGGCGACTGGGCTCAGGTATGGGCATTTTGCAAAGCTTCCCCGAGGATGGTATTGGGCATTCAAGGCTTAGAATTAGGTCTAGAAGTCATGCCACGTGGCTACCGCCTGACCGCCATGGAAAGCATAGAGAATATCTGGATAAAACCTGGTGCCCCCTGATCTGATGGTCAGTGCTCCGTATTGAGTTAAAATGTGAGTCTACTGTAGGCAGGAGCACTGTCCAATTTAAGTAGGAGATTGTCTCATTAGGGCACCTCTGTCTTCCACCCCAAATGAGCAGTCAAGATGCCTTTAAAACGTGGCATGCTGTTTGTCTTCTGGTACCGCAGTTCTTTGTACCGGCCGTTTGTCTGAGAACAGACTGGCACCTGGCACCCCCAATATCACAGTCATGGTTAGAAAGCAGGCCTGGCCATGGGGACCGGTTAACTGAATTCAGAGATCTTGAGGTTCTTTGAATTGGGGAGAATTTTTTTTATTATTTTATTTTATTTTAATTTTTTTAAATTTTATTTTATTATGTTAGTCACCATATATTGCATCATTAGTTTTTGATGTAGTGTTCCATGATGCATTGTTTGCGTATAACACCCAGTGCTCCATTCAATACATGCCCTCCTTAATACCCATCACCAGGGTAACCCATCCCCCCACCCCCTCGCCTCTAAAACCCTCAGTTTGTTTCTCAGAGTCCACAGTCTCTCATGGTTCGTCTCCCCCTCCGATTTCCTCCCTTTCATCTTCCCCTTCCTAATACCTTCTCCTTCTTCTTTTTCTTTTTAACATATAATGTATTATTTGTTTCAAAGGTACAGAGCTGTGATTCAACAGTCTTGCACAATTCACAGCGCCTACCGTAGCACATACCCTCCTAATGTCCATCACCCAGCCACCCCATCCCTCCCACCCCCCACCACTCCAGCAACCCTCAATTTGTTT
>NW_022589761.1:2723896-2836396 GCF_004348235.1 Phoca vitulina | reverse complement strand
GCCTGCCCCCACCCCAGCCAGGCTCGGAGAGGTGGAGCTGTTTACTTTGGCTTCAAGAGGGGCCTCTGTGTGAGTGACAGATGTCCTTGCCAGAAGGGGGCTGCGTTCACGTTCTTTGGGTGTGTATAGGACGGTTTCTAAAGAGCCTTGTTGGTTTTTTTTTTTTTCTTTCTGCAAATTTGCCATTTATATGGAAAAATTGAAATGTCATTCTTATGTTTATGAAATGCTTTGTGAAATGCGATATGCTCAGAGAATCTTAAAAAACTCGAACCACACCGCATTGGAAGAACATTTGGTGTCCTCAGGCAGGTGACATGGGACAGAGGAGTAAGCCCTCTGGGGGGTTGAGCACATTTCCTTTCTTTTCTCTTGTTCCTGCTGTCCTCCTCTTCCTTCTCCTCCTCCTTCTGCTTCTTGCTTCTCTCCAGCCCAGGCTCCTCCTCACCCCTGTGGCTGGAAGGCCTGCCTATAATCAGAGAGGAGAGCAGGATCCCGAATATGACCTTATTTACACCGCCCTAGGAAAGGCCGCCAAGTATCCCTAAGCGGGGTAAGAAAATATGGCCCAGGAACATTTGACTGACTTTCTTGATCTCTTCTCCTCTAGATGTGTCTCAGGCAGGGTATCTAGTTCCCAAGGTTTGGCTAGAACATAGGCTCTGGAAGGAAATTCTGTAGAGTTCAGCTCCTTTTAAAAGTCATTATTTTGCCCCATTTTCCTACTTCCAGCTCCCAGTCCATCCCCTACCCTCGACGCCGACTCTGTCCTGAAATTGTTCTGAAACATTTATGGTGTATCTTTATCATGAATACCGTTGCCTTCCCCATCTGAAGTGAAGGCGAGCTAAGCGAATATTGGATGATTTGCTTTGCAAAGTTTTTTGGCTTCATAAGCCTTTCCAGTTCTTCAGGAAATAGAAGAAACCCTTCCCATGAAAGTAGAGAAATGTAAACCAGCTTCTGATGTGGGGAAACACGGTTTGCATTGTTTATTCCTGGCTTTTAAGTGACCAAAAAATATTTACAAGACATCATTCAGTAAAAGTACATTAACAACAACAACAACAACAGGAAGAAAACAGGGGGTACACTAAAAGAATTATTTGGTAAGTCATGCCTTGGAATGACTTAGAGAAATTGATTCAATTATAACACTTTTAAAAGCTGGCATGTGGAAATCTTAAATCAGGGGCAAGCATCTGTAAGAAAACAAAGTAGTAGGATAAAGCAAAATGCATGCTTTTCTTATTTTCTGTGAAATCACTTTGTTCTCCCCTTTTCTGATGCCAGGATCCCCCCCTCTTTCCCCCCACCTTTAAAAAAAAAAAGGCATTTCTTCCGTTTTGAAACTTCCTTTCTGGTTTGGGTCAATTCTGAAGATTTACATAAAAGGTCCCGATCAGACCATTTGGTTGTGAGGTCCCTGCTTCCGTCTGTTCCCGGAGTGTGGCTGGGCTCAAGCGTCTCTCCGCTGCCCTGCATCCTGAGAGGCAGGCCGGCACCTGGAATCTGGGGTTCAGCGTTCTCTCCGTGTGGCGAGGACTTACACATTCCCACTTCATGAAATCACATTATTCTAATGAGAATGCAAATGAAAGGAACGCTGTGGGAAATGGCTCTAGATGAGTTGCTTGTCAAAAATGTTTTACTGGGGAGGGGGTGCTGCGGAGGGGCGGGTGAGCCAAACTCCCTCGTTCGCCGAGTGGCGTTTTCTGGGGGACTCGCATTGGGTGGCACATGGCCAAGTCTGAAGGAAACACATCTTCATTGATGTGCCTATTGTTACTGGTTCTTATTCATGGTATTTAAACAACTCATGCAGGTTTTGACAGCTTTTCCCTTTTCGTATTTACATAAGACTTTTTATTTTGGTAAAATTTCTGACGACGAGCAGTCCAGGGAGGCCCGGAGAGAAGTAGGGTCGAGGAAGGCTTGGGTGTGGCATCAGCTCAATCCCTCAAAGCTCGGGCCCAGGAAAGGGTGCTGAAAGCATTTGCCACAGAGACACAAGAAAGAGCCGTGGCCCTTGGTTAGTCTGCTGGGTAAATAAACCACATTTAGGGAGAAGTGGATGCACAGGGGTAAGACTGCAAGAAGGGTTTCTCCTGGGCAACTGTGCACCCTGAGCTCTCTCATTACATCTAAAAGTGATGTTTGGTCCTATGAGGCCTTGGGCTCTTATTATCCATGTAATGGGTGAGAACTCTAGCGTTCTGTCCCCATCACTGAGGGCTGGTCATTGGGGCCACGGGAGGTGTGGCTATCAATGTCCTTACAGCAGTTTGCCTGGACCCCCGGTGCTCAGAGGGACAGCTGGGCACGTTTGCATGCAGCACTACCTGAGATGGCGTATCTTCAGGGTGGACCAAAGTGATTCAGGTCCCTCGGTGAACACCAGACCTGTCAGGCATGTAAAAAGGTAGGCTCAGAAATAAAGTTTGGCATGACTCAAAATAAAATAACAGCCTTGTGAGGGTTGCAGAGGGCAGCTCCGGAGTGAGGGGAGACAATTTGGAAGCTGCCTTGTCAGCTGGTTTGGCCTCAGGGGCAGGTAAGGGATTTATGTCGACTCTGGACCTTTTCAGCTGAGGGACAGTTCATATATGTTCTTAATAAGATGTTAATTTTCCATAGCATGCCATTAGATTGCAACACATTTTTTAGGGAAAGATGTTATCTTTATGGAGTTGACTTATTTGCAAACTTAACATAAGCTTTCAAACCCACAGAAAATATGGCAGTGTGTTTATATTTAAAATAGATTTTAAAAAATCCAGTGAGTTACTGTGAATTTACTTACCGCCCAATAATACAGGGATAAAAATAATTTATGCTCCTATTTTAATTAAAAGCAAATCATTTTTGAAAAAGCAACAGGAGCTCAGTCTAGTGGTTAGAACATGCAGTGGGAGTGGAGACTCTTTTAGCTTTCTTCTTGGCTTGGGTGTGGACTGGCTGCTTGATTGGGGGCAGGCTCTTTACTCTCCTTATAGATTGCACCAAACCCACTGAAACCATGCTGTGTGGAGCCGCTAACCACAAAGGCACCCTGTGTGGCAAAGTCCCAAGTCCCCATCTGAGATGTTGACAGTCGACGTCAAGGATAGAAAGACTGCTTCAGAGTGGAAAGGCTGGTGCCTGAGCCAACAGGGACATGCATGTTAGAGGAACAGCACGTTATGTTTGAAGGGCCTATGGTTGATTCTCTTAGCCACATTGGAAGACATCCAGTGTCCCTAGACAGAAACATGCTGGAACCCTCTCTTGTTCCCAAGGCTGGCCTGTTTCCCAAACTGAAGAGGAAGGATAAGGTCACAAATGGGAGGAGATAGGGATAAAAATAATGGTCATGAGTGATGCTGCAGCCCACAGTCACACTTGCTCTGTATTCCCTCATCCAACATGTGGTTATTGAGCACCTACTGCATACCTGCTTTGGAGATAAGCTGGGTCTGTGTGGACTGAAGCAGCCGAGGAAGACCGCATGGCTAAGGGAGAGCACTGATGGGACCTGAGCATTGCTTAGTCTCCAGAGAATTGCTGGAAGTTCTTTGGGGATACAAATGAAGTACAAGGAGTTGTGTCTGTCTTCTGGGGATTACAGCCATGTTGAGACCCAAGGCAAGGTGTCAGCACAAGTAGCTTTGGTCGAGTATTGGCCTTCATGAAATAGTCATTAAAGGACAGATCCCTCCTGTTGTCCGAGTCTATCACTTACATAGGCATTAGGATGGAATGGGCTGGTGTAGACTCATATAAAGAGCATTGGACTTGAAGTCTGAAAACTGGGTCTGAAAACTTGAATCATCTGCATATGTACTCTGATTTTGGATAAAGCTCGTCACTGGCACATTGTCTACAACCAAGGTTGAGGTTAAGATGAGACGGATGAGAGCACGATTTATGAACTGTAAAACACAGTGCATGGATACAGTAACTTATCCTACTCTTTGACTTGTCACTTGTATCAGCTTCTTTGTAATCCCTAGAAAAGAAAGACTTTGTATTTCCATCGTGACCAAGTTACAGAGGTAGGCATCAATAAACAAACATTGGTCAGTAAGTGGTAGGCGGATGGATGAATTTGTCTTGGCTCCTTCCAGAGGTGTCTGAGACTCTCATAACAATAGGTTAAAAATATCACTTGAGAAAGAGAAAATCACTTGGTTGGAAAATGAACAGACATACTTGTCTCTTCTTTGCCCAAGGTAATGAGCATGTATGCACCATTCTGGTTTCCAGCAACGTGCAGGAGTGAAGCAAGAGGGGAAGACAACAAGGGGCTCATTTTCTGGCTTCCCTGTGGGTGCTTTCCCAACACGGCCTCCTTTCTTGTACAACAGCTCTGGAAGTTGTCTCATTTCCTACACTTCCCGACAAGGCCACCAAATCTGGTGAATCTGGCAGAAAGTCTCCAGGCAGCCATGCATGTGCCAGGCTGCACTGATGTCACAGACTAGCAGATCAAGGGTATGACAGTCCTGTACGTGGGCCACTAAGGATTTGAGATCCCACTGCCAGGAAATAACTAGACATGACCAACAATTTAGCTTTGGTTCTCACAGTAAGTGTGATGGAGTTAAGGAAGGGCACAAAACTCAAATTTAGGCCTGCTTGCCTTAGAATTTTCACTCTTTGTAACTTGGATAAGTAGCTTTAAAATCTCTGGGCCTCAGTCTCCTTGTTGGTAAATGGGTAATAATAGTATTTCCCTAGAATCATTGATACAAACATTTAAGGAGAGATGTATGTAAATGCTAATTATTATATCAGTTGTGCCCTAAAGTAATTCAGAGATGGGGGAAGTCAATATGGGTTGGAATAGTCAGGAAAAATGTCATGGCAAAGGAGAAGAAATTGCTGGACCACGACGTTTCCAATCCCAGTTCCAGACAAGCAGAGCATGAGCTTGGTGAGTGGAGAAAAAATATCAAGGCCTTGAGTCTGATGAGGGAGCAGAGGTGATTCTCTCCTCCGCTGTCAGGAGCCAGGAAGACTATTTAAGAAGCAAGGAGGGGAGCAGAAGAAGCCAGTCAGCTTGTCTCCCAAGACATCAGGTTGAAATACCTGAGTGGAGAAGAAGAGAAGGATGAGAGGAAATTCAACCAGACAGAGACTAGAAGTTGAGAGTAGAGGGTGAGGGGCCTAGGCTGGGGAATGCTTGTGGGCCACATATTCACTCATTCAACAGGGAGCTATGGAACATCTTCTCTGTGCCATATACTGTCATATGCCCCTGGGGATATGGTAAAAAGAAAAAGAAATCCCTGTTATAGATCACATCCTAGTAGGAAGGAGATAGAGTATAAATAAAGTAATTAAACTGTGTAACATGGTATAAGGTTCTAGGTGCTGGGAGTAGGAGCCTATGGGGTGTCAGTGGAAAGAGGATTGGTCAGCTTTAAATTTGGTGTTTAAGGAAGGCTTCATGTTGAAAGTGATATTTGAGCAAGGACTTGAAAGAGGTGACCCCAGCAGACCAATTAAGAGGCTAACACAAGGACACAGACAAGTAAAAATGATGTTTTGGATCACGATGCCTGTTGCACGCCCTTTCAAGCTGTTGAAGAGCCAACAGGGTTTGCTTATGGGCTGGATGTGGGATGAAAGAGAGCGAATAGTTGGGGATGGTTCCAAGTTTTTGGAGCTGGGTAAAAGGAAGGCTGAGATACAGAAATCTGTGTAGGAGTAGGCTGAGTGAGGAAAAACAAAAAACAAAAAGGGAGCTCAATTTTGGACACGTTAAATGTGCAAATGCCCATTAGAAACCTATGTGGCAGGCCAGGTAAGCAGCTGGATATATGATTCTCAAGTTCAAGGGAGAGGTCCTGCCTGGAGTTATAAATTTGTTGAGTTTATCAGCATATGGATGGAAATTAAAGCTATGAAACTAGATGTACTCATCAACAGAGTGAATATATAGAGTTAAGGAAAGAGGTCCACAGGCTGAACTCTGAAGCACCTCTCCATGGGGGTTGAGGAAGTGAGGAAGATTCAGCAAAGGAGACAGAAATTGCAACCAATGATGTAGGAGGAAAACCAAGGGAGTGTCGGGTACTGAAAGCCAAATGAGAAAGTTTCCCAAGGAATAGGGAATAATTAGTTGTGCCACAGGCCATGGATTTGTCAAACCAGCAAGGACTGAAGATTTACCATTGGATTTATCAACATAGGGGTCATTGACCTTGACTCTATTGAGACTGGTCTACATATGTACACTAAGAGCATTATAGTGGGTTGGGCACAAAAGATCTGAGTTCTAGTCCCAAGTTCACCACACTCTTTTTTGTGTGACTTTGGCGAAGTTACTCTGTCCATATCTTTGTTTTTCTGTCATCCATAAATGTGAGATGATATTAAATGCTGTTCACCCTACCTCAGGTTTTCATGACTTAGGATCAGCATACCTCTTAAGGTAAAATCAGATTGACAAATATTGACCTGAGTCACCTCTGGAAAGCTGAATGTCTCCTCTGAGATACCTGCAGGGAGTGTATTGTTATGCTATCATGAGTGGGGCTAGCTCCAGCTGCTTTCTACCTCAGGATTCTGTGCTGCGACTTGTAGCTGTTGCCATCTGGTGATGCTTCCAGTGCTGTTTCTGTGCAAAAACTTACCAAATAAAAACACAACCAGAATGAAATCAAAACAGAGAAGGAGAGATAGAGGACATTTACATCATAACAATGCTAACAGCTTAAAATTTTATGAGTCACTCTTGTTCTTAAGAGACTTCCAGCCACTCTATCTGGCTTGGCCATCTCCTCCGTTCTTTGCCCTTTGCTTTCAGAAGAAAACCCCTCTGTAGTATTCTGCTTAGGCTAGGGTATGCTGTAAAAACAAGTAACTCTGAGACATCAGGGATTAGCTCCATAAAAGTTCTCACAGATTCAGTTGCACTGTAGGCGTTCAGCAAAAGCATCCTCCAGGGCTAGCTCAGCAATCCAGGCTTCACCTTCTCAACATGGGGTCTCCCCTGTTCTTGTGATGGGAGAGCAGAGTGCTGGAGAACCTGGTAAGTGCAAAAAACCCTGTGCCCCAAAGGTAGCCGTGTTACTTCTGCTCCCAACTCACTGGCCTTAACTACCCATAGGGCCCATTCAACTACAAGGGGGCTGGGAAATGGAGGGAACATAGAGGCTCTTGGGCAGGTATGAGAGTTTCCACCACATTCCTTTGAAACCCTCTCATTTTCATAGGCAGAGCAAATAATTTCTCCCCAAATTAATTTCTAAAGTCCTTCCCCAGCCTTTAAACAAGTCAACATTCTTCTTTCATCTCTGGCTTCTGTCTGAGATGGTGGTGGTGGGGGGGAGATATAGGAGATAGGGTGAGCTTGTCCCATAGATAAATTGTAATGACCAAACAGGCCAATGGTTGTGAGGGTCCCTTGCAGATTGTAAAGCACTGCAGTCATAGAAAACATTTCTATGGCACTCACTCAGTGCCAAGGGCTTCACATGTATTAATGTAATTAATCCTCACGAATACCCTACAAGTTAGGCACCATCATTAGCTCCACATTGACAATTAGCAAATTGAGGTAGAAAGAAGTTAATTAACTTGCCCAAGGCCATAGTGGTGATAAGTATCAGAGCTGGAGTTCAAGTGCAGACTGTCTAACTCTGGAATCCACGCTCTTGACCATTAGGGTATATTGCCTCTTTGTAGAGTTGACCACTACCCAAATGTGCCTCTCACCATCCCTGATGGAGCAAATGCACCATAGCTCTGAGGATGGAAGCAGTCCAGCAAGGTGCTGGGAAGTAAGCTCTACTAACAGAGCTCTCTGCTTCGTTGTTTTTGCAGGGAACAGCATGGCGGCAGAGAAGGGTGCTTTCGGAAGGGTGTGTGGTCAACTACGAATGTTCACCAATATTTACTTCTTCTCTACCTCTGGCATATGGAGAATTACACTTCCTCATCCTTGAAGTTAGGAATGACCATGGGTTTCATTCTGGCCAGTGAAATGGTCTGTCATTTCCGGTGAAAGCATGCAAGAGCTAGTGCTCCCTTCTGCGTGCCGTCTTCCTCAGGGACAGGAAAAGTGTGCGGTCCCATGGCAGGAACTTCCCACCGAGGCAGACAGAATCGCTGCACCCCTGCAGGGCAGACACCTGTCTCCAAGTGTTGCCGGGGCCCACAGGGTCATTGCATGAGCAAGAAATAATAGTGTGTTTTAAGCAACTGAGATTTTGAGATTGTACATTACTGAAGCAAAACTCAACCCATCCTGCCTGATGTAGGCGGTATTGTGAAATGTGAATCAGAGTGGATTTGGAGGTGGGCTGGAGAAGAAGAAGGGAAAGTAAAATGGAAAGTGTATTGTCGCTTTGCCTATCTCTTTTCTGGGCATGAAGAAACAGAACTTATTTTGAAGCTTCTGCCAGTTTTGTCTGGGCAGTTGGACACCGTTCCTCTGAGTCTGCAGCTCATGGCCACTTAAAAGGGCAGCAGCAAAGGAGAAGCCATGCATCCTGGTTATAAAGGGACTTGGGACTCCTATTATGTTCCTCCCTGAACTCCTACTGTTCTGCCTCTTGGGAAGGGCTAAAGACCACGTGTAAAAGCTCATTTCTTGGATTTCTGCCTTGGCGGCAATATTTTTCAGGTAGTTCATTGAAATCAAAGTTGTTGGTAAAATTCATCCATTTCATCTTTTTAGAGCTTTTCTGAAGAGTGACAATGCCATGTAATCCTTGACTCCTTTCTCACCTCCCATGCTTTCCCCGATCTCTCAGTGACCGCTTTGCTGGGGTACCGAGGGTGGTGATTAGCATCTTCCCATGTAATTTAACATGGACTTCATGTGAAAGAGAAGGTGGGCTTTAGAACCCATCTGAGGTGGGTTCACTTCTCTCTGCATTGTTAGGATCACCTTCAGGGATTGATTTGTGATGTTGGGGGAATCCAAAGGCAGAGGCACTATCTGGGAAGCTTAGGGGCATTTTCATGCAAGAGAGGAAAACAGCTCTTCTCTGATATTCTGATGGTCTTCCTAGTTAGACTCACCAGGGCTCTCCCTCTCTCTCCCTTTACACTGCCTAGCAACGTCCAGAGTTGATAATGAACGTGGCTCAAAACTCATATTCTAGAAGCCAAACCGTCTCTCCCCCTCATCCTAAGAAGAGAGCCTTCGGAAGGAAGGTCTGAGTTGACGCGTGGAATGATTTCTCAGGTTTCATTCCTGGACTCGTTTCCTTACTCACAAAGCATTTGTTCTTTTAAAGGAACCAATATGTTTGTGTAACTGACGTGAAACAAGCTTGACTCCAAAAAGATTTAGCTTAATATCTGCCTATGCATTCCGGGAGCCGGCCGTCTGTGGGATGTGCATTAAAGGCCCTGGCGGTGGCTCAGCTCGTCACGTATGATATTGGGCACGCAAATGTGACGTGATGCCCATGTACTCTTGAGGGTAATTCGATGTGCCAGCCAGCTCGATGGGCAGAGAAGCTATAAACATAGTTGTCACAAGTGAGAAAGAGCGCTGGGTCGAAGGCGGGCTGGAAAAGCAGGCAGCATTGGAACCTGTCTCCAAGCCCTAATGAAAGTGTTAATTAGTGTATTACAGAATTTACGGTGAGAACAGCCTCTCCACCAGACCCCTCTGGTGACACACTCCTCATTAACCACTTCTTTCTCTTGCCCCGGCTTCTCCAGCCTCCTTTCCTGGGCAGAGCAAATCCAAGGAGGAGAAGGAGGCAGATGGGCTTGTGCAGTAGGACGAAAGCTTTCGGGGGCCCTTGGCTGAAACGGGAAGGCCAACAGGGCACATGGCTGTCTGATGTTTATAGGAATGAGTACACATTTAATCTACATAATCATTAATCTTTCTTTATGTAAAAATGATTAGTAAATAGGGTTTTTAAGCAACTGTTTAGTTTACACATTGGCATCATAGATTAACTTATTTCTAAAACACTTGATTTTATCACTCTGCCTAATGATTTGTCACATGATTTATTGGGTAATATGATAAATCATGTGCAATTTATTGTTTACCCTATAAAGAGTGCAACAATTCATTAAACAGTGATGAAACCCAGCAGTTGTGCGGGCAAGCCCACCTTGTTGGCCGCCGCACGCAGTGGGGCGAATGTTCTTCCGGGAGTGGGGTGGTTCCTCTCTGTGCCCAGGTTTACAGCCTGGGGGCAGTTAGAACTGCGCTAAAATTAAATAGTTTTAGAAAATTATGGTGCAGTCATAATCTTATACTCTAGCCATATTTATTTTATATGGAAAAATAAAGTCTAAAGCCTGATGGGTGTTAAATCCATGGATTTATTTGTGATAATAAATGTGGCATTCTTTGTTACGAAGGCATTAAACTTAATGGCAATGTTTCATAATCCTGCATGGCAGTTGTGTTTCCTTTCCCCTGGCTTTATTTCAGGCCAAAGCACCCGCCAGAAGTCTCTTGGGGACGTTTCTGGGTGTTCTCCAAGCTCAGAGGTCATCTTGGTGCCCGAGGTGCCCAGGGGACAGGCACAGAGCTGAGGGCAGAGCCAGCACCGGGGTCCAAAGTATGGTCCTGACCTCTGACCTCGAACCTCCTCCCTGGGACACAGGAACCACTTTTAAGAGAAATTCGGACCTAAGGAGCTAGCTGACCGGCCCTCTCACCTTGCGGGGAAGGACCAGGCATTGCCGGCTTTTCTAGACACGGCCTCTTGTCTTCCTGTGTCTTGCTTCTTTGTCATTCTTTCCTTTCTGTAATTCCCTGTCCTTCGCTTTCAGTATAAGAGACCTCACCAGCTCCTCCGTGGCTTCGGCGTTCGAACGACTCCTTGAACTTTGACAGTCAGAGCAGATCAGAGCAGAACATCCACTAATCACGGAGCGCATGGGTTGGAGCACAGGACCCGTGGGAGGCCAACCAGAGCTGGATTTGGTGGAAACCGCCGGTGCAGAGTGCGCAACAGCAGGAGGA
Source organism: Phoca vitulina (assembly GCF_004348235.1). Lineage (NCBI taxonomy): Eukaryota > Metazoa > Chordata > Mammalia > Carnivora > Phocidae > Phoca > Phoca vitulina. The sequence continues at coordinate 2,825,460 of NW_022589761.1, read as the reverse complement.
AGCCCAGAACTGCTGGTGGCCACCCTGTCCTCCCAACGACACAGAGCGAGTGCCCCTGAGAGTGAAGCTAGAACAGGTGAAGACTGGCGAGACCCACCCCGTGTTAATTACAGTATCACATGCTCATTAACGTATGACGTCATGTGAATCCCTGGATCCAGCCCTTTCTGAAACAAGCTCTAACTAGGACCTTTTTTGTCCTTGTTTTTGTTGTTTGAGCCAATTTGACAATCTTAAAATAGATTTATAATTAAAAAAAATCTCACGAATATACTAGCCCTCCCATCAGGCCGGGTCCCTGTCTTCTGATCAGGTCGTATGGAGAAGGGACATTTCACTCCCCAGTCTGCTCCCTCCACCTCCATGGTGTTGCGCACACTGTGATTCTCTGAGTGCAGGCGTCAGCAGAGGTGCCCTGGGGCTCTCACCTTACCCAGAATAGTCCTGCCTTGACCTATTTTATATACGGGGCCTCGGTGTCCAGTTTCCCTTTAAAACAGTCCAGCAATTGCACAGGGAAGAATGCAGCACCTCCTGTAGATTGTAAGCTCCCGCAGGGAAGACACTGTACATTGCTTGTGGTGTGTGGTGTGGGGCACGTGGTACCAAGCACGACACAGTTTTTACATGGTAGGCCCTCCATAAACATGGATTCCTTCTTTGATTTTGGAGGAAAATGAAGACGATCTGAGTGTGGGTGACAGATGCTTTCCTAGGTTGTCAAGAGGCTAAGCAGAGCCTTAGTAGAAGGTGTGGTTTTCAGGCAGAGGGAGATAAAAGATTAAAGATGGCTACAAAGTCTTTGCTACTCATCCCATGGAAAGTCTACTTTCTCTTCCCCTGAACCTAGGAGGGCCTTAGCGATTTTCTTGAGCAATTGTGGCAGAAAGGAGGTTCTGGCCCTTCCATGGCCAGATCCTGAGAACCTTGCAGCTCCAGCCTCATCCTTTTATAATGTGTGTTCTAGCAGGATCCAGGCTCCAAGGAAAAAGTCCACACATCCTGAGCCTACCACGTGGGGAAGGAGCCCACTAGCTGTGGAAGGAGGCTTGACAGCTCCCAGCTCTACCAGTCACCCTGGCGCAGGCCAGTCACGTGAGTGAAGAGCCTTTGGACGACTCCAGGCCCAGCCACCATCTGACTGTAGGCACAGGAGGACCATCTAGCCAATGCACGCAAGTAAGAAGGATATGTTGGTGGTTGGCTCTACAGCAATAGATAGCCGGAACCAGGAGGTAGCTCCTTCATCACGCACACGAGCCACGGGATTCTCCAGCCCGTAGGGACTCTGAATTACATGATCTCTACTCTTCCTTTAACCTTCAGAATGCATTGGCCCCACAAACTCTTAGAGCTGATGGTTTCTCTTCCCATCTCTCCCAAATACTCACTGGGAGTGCCCAACATGATAGAGAGAGTCTGGCTGCAGGTGAGGGCACCTGTTCTGCCCTTTCTCTGCCGGTAAGGAGCTGGGCACCCGTGGAGGATCATTTCTCCTCTCCTCCTCACATCTCAGCTCATCAGTGCTGGCTCCTCCAAGCAGGCTGTCCCTCCACTTCCGGCTCCCCTCCCTGAGACCCCATCGCCCCATCCAGTCTTCTTCAGAGCACCTGGTGTCATTCTGAATCTAGGACAGCCTCAGTGATGTGCTTGATCAATTTTGCCTGGTCTCCCCTAGAATGTGGCCCCAGTGACAGCAGAGACCTAGGCCATAGCTAGAGGCGTGTCTGACACAGAGCCCCACGAACACTACTGAACATCGATACATATTGTTACAATGAACTGGCAATTCCGGTTCCCCTGTCCCACCCACCGTAGTATGGCTAGGAAGCTAAGAGACACGTGCGGCACCTTCTGGCATGGACAGTCCAAAATCTTAGGATCTGAGGACTCTAAAGAGGTTGGGGCAGGCTGGGGACAAGGACATTTTTAACTTCCAAGGGATTGGACCATGAGAATAGTGATCCCTACCTGCAAACATCTCCTTGGGGGGATGCCAGGAAGGCCTCAGGGTCTCCCCGAAAGTGCTCAGCTAGCCAGACTGCAGTGGCTGGGGCGAGTCTTTGGCCGGTTCCTGGTTCTCCCAGCCCCGAGGAGCTTGTAAGTTTTGGAATGCGTTTATGCTACCTCCCTCTTAATACCTCATAAAACACTATTTGCCAATAATGTCACCCTGTAATTACATTTGCTGAACTCGGGCTGCCTGTGTGTATGCTCTTTTTTCATTATGGAGCTTCAACCTTTATAATGTTACCAATTGACACCATAATTAGTATAGTTTACTGCAGCACTGATTAGGAGGGGCCTCCTTGTCAATCAGCCTCTGTTTGTTTCTGTTTGAGGAGCCATTATTCCTTTACCTCTAAACCCGGGCTAATTCGCAGGGCACAGGGGTGCAGGGCTATGTGTGTGTGAGAAAGGGGGCGCTCCCGGGGCCTGCATGCGCTTGACCGCCTAGCTTCGAAGTGGTCACGTTGCTTCCAGCCTTGTGACACAATGCCCTTGGCCAGAGCTTTGGAAGAAGGAGACGCCCCTTGAGCCCACATAAAGGGACAGGGAGCCATGTGCCACTTCAGCCTCTCCCCCGGGAGCCATGTGGCCTTGGCGAGTCATTCAACCCGTCTGTGGATCTGTCTCCCACCCAGGTCTCCTTCCTGCCCTACCTGCCTCCAGGGGCTTCAAAGAGCTAACAGATGTGGAAGAGCTTTTGAAATAAGCATGCCATATAAATTCAAGGTGTTTGGGAATGGTTTTCTCGTAAACCTGCCAACACTATCTTCTTGGAAAAGACAGAAGTCACAAATCCACTCTCGTTTTAATTTACCCTGGTGTTTCCTCAGCAGATGGCTAACGAGCTGCCTGTCATGTGCCCTCTGCACCAGTCCCTAGCGGCTAGCGTCTTCCCTGCAAACCCCAGGGAAGCGGCCTCCCTAGAGGTGCGGGTATGGGGCTTCCTGTGATTCCCACAAAGGTCCTGCGGGGAGGAGAGCAAAGCCCTTCCCTTCCCCTTGAGTTCCTGGCGCTCAGCGTGAAGAGGCAGTGTCTGCCTTTTCCCGGCCTGCCTCGCTCCACTTCCTGTGGGGCACGGAGGGACTTCTCCGAAGCCTGGATATGTCTCCACTCCTGCAACCCTGTGGAGGGCACGCCCAGGCGTGGCCCAGCCCGACTTCCGTGGGCTCGTGGGCCCTTGTGCTCCACGGGGTGAAAGACAGGTCAGCACCATCCCAGCAGCTGGCAGCCTATCTGTTTTTCCTGAACACCAGATTCCACACACAGGCCCCAAGTCTGGGCTTATAGCTTCGGGGAGAGTTAGCGAGTCCAGTTTTGGTTGAAAGTCAAGCCTTAGTCTTCAACCCCACTCACGCAGACGTCAGCCCCCCTCTCTCTGCCTACTGGCTCCATTTCTCATGGAGTTCAGGTCTCAGGTTGGCCTGGGCACAAAATGGCGAAAGTTGAACATAACTTACACCCTTAATTGTACCTATTTCTCAGGTGCTTCTCCTTGGGGACGATTTTCCTTACCAGGGCATAACCAGCTCCAATGACAGGATGCGCCGTCGCCATATGGCAGCCCCTGGCACAGGAGAGCATCGTGCTTCTTCCAGAACATCCTCCTCGCTGCTCCAGCCGGCACCCCCCAGCTTACATCTGTAAGTCCTGGCCTTGCCCTTGGACGCGCCGCAGAGCAGGCCTGTTCCTCTGATTCTCTAGAACTTTGTGTTTCTCTTTTTTCCTTTAGCTCATCTGTCTCCCTTCCAGGGTCCCTGAGGGACACATTTCAAAGGTCAGCCTTTCACACTTAACACGGCAGCGGCCAAAGATTCACGTAGGATCTCAGCCTGCCTTCCAGAAACATGTGGCAGGGGTAGCTCTCGATCTCCAGGTTCCAAGCCCACTTTTCCATCCCCTTCCTGGCCTGACACACACACACACACCCTTATCAGGACATTGCTGCTCGGGGGTTAAACAAATACCTACCATGTGCGGGCCGTGCTGCAGAACACAGCAATGCACACGGGGTAGTCCCTGGCCTTTCAGGGACTCAGAGACTGGCTGGGGAAAGCCAGTTCGAGATCCCCCAGGGTCTGTGAAGTCCTGTGCTGGCTCAAGGAGCTGAGAACAGGGGCGGGGTTTTCCTCACCTGTGCCCAGGTGACACTGTGGACTTCTAGCCATGTTCCAGTTCTTCCTTCCTGGTCATCCTCCTCACTTTTCCTCCCCAGTGTCCTTTTCCCCCAGCATTGCCCGCTTGGAACTGAAGCTCCTCCCTCTCTGACTTAACACTCAGCCGTCCTCTTGACCTCCCTTGATCCAGCTCTCCTTCCGTGCACCCCAGTGCTCCCAGTTTGGGAGCTGGGCAGCTTGGAGACAGTTTGGGAGCTGGGGGTCTTAGCAGGCAGGTCCACCTCCTTATAGAGATGCAGAAAGGCATTTTGTAAACATCAGAGCCAATTCAGACTCCCAGAGGATGCGCATGTAATGTGGCTTATGCTAGATTACTCTTGCTTAAGTTAGAGTCTATGATTTAGCATTCCTGTTTAGCTGCAGAATTCCACGGAGGATATTGCTGGATCCCAAATCTTTTGTCAGTGTAATTGAGCATAACATCTTTTCAGGTTTGTATTTCAAAAGATGTATTATCTTCTCTCATCCATTTGTTCTATTTGAGCTATTCAAAACTTTTAGCTTGCCCCATCCCTCTGAAGGAATTTGAGTTTTAGGCTGATAATTTATGTTTATGCTGAGAATGTGATTTCCTTTCTGCACTGGGAATGATTAATAGACTTCTCTCTATAAATTAGTATGGGAGAGAATATAGGTAAATCCCTAGCCAAACTGAGAATTTCACTTTGTTTCAATGATTTCTTCAAGCTCGTTCTTATTCGTGTTCCTGAGACACACCATTCCACTCCCACTGTGCTCCACTTGACCGCCTCCTAGGCCCTCGTCCTGGGTTCCCACCTCCTGTTAGCCTTCCTTTATGAGCAAGGATCAACAACGCCCCCTAACCCCCCACCACATCCAGCCTGCTGACTGTTCTTACATGGCCGATGAGCAAAGAATGGTTTTCAAATTTTGAAGTGGTTGGAAAAGTCAACAGAAGAATAATTATTTTGTGGCATGTGAGAATTATATAAAATTCAAATTTCAGCATCCCTAAATAAAGTTTTGTTGGAACACAGCCACACTCGCTCGCTTACCTACTGTCTGGCTGATTTCGTACTATAAGGGCAGAGGCTGACTAGCTGCAACAGACACCCTATGACCTGCAAAGCTTAAAATATTTACGATCTGGCCCCTTTGCAGAAAAAGTTTGCCAACTGCCCTGTTAGAGGAAGAATGAGAGCTCGCTTGTGCCTCTGGTGGATATTGGGGTTTGGTGCTGGATGGGCTGCATTTACTCATCTTTTAGTGGCCACATTTTAATTTCTCTTGGGTAACTCCCCCCTCCTTCACTCTCAGTCCACGTGATTGAAAAAATTTGATCCTCTCCCTCAGCTTGGCCTCGTCCCAGAGACAGAGCACTTGACTTAGGTTGGAGCCAATCACCTCAACCTCAGCACGCCGCCCCCCCACCCCCCCGCCCACCACCCCACAGGGCAGAGTGATTGATTCAGGTTGGTCACTAGACTCAACTGGACCAATGAGGTCTGTGTCGGGGCTTCTGGGAGAGAAGCAGGTACTCTTCCTGTGAGATGTGAACCAGAACACACAGAGGTAGAAGCACGTACAGGCATCTTATGACAATGAGGTGCTTATTAAGGGAGTCAGAAGTGATGACTTTATTTCAGTCCCAAATCAAGCCATACTGGATGCCCCTACCCCTTGTCTGTTTGGTCAAGCCCATGAGTTTTAGCTTAAATCTGTGTTTCCATAGTTAGTGGGTTGCATTTGTGTCAGGCCTGGCTCAGGGCAGCCTGCTGATCCCTGTAGACTGGTTGGGAACATCTGCCTATAGACCCAGGGCTGGCCCTGGGGGGATCCCGAGCACTGAACTAGACTCCTGCTTCCATTAAAGCCAAGACATGGTTGATCTCAAAGCCTCAGGTGGACTTTTCATGCCTTCCCAGAAATGATGGGGATGGAGCTCTGGGTCATAGCATGGTGTGCAGCAGGGAGAGGGTGGGCCACTGAGCTAATGGGGCAGATATGCCATTGCAAGCACCTCCTGAGCATCAGCCATTTCTGAGGTGGAACTCAGGCTATGCCAACTGGCAGACAAACACAGTGGTGGAGTGAAAGGCCAGGAGGTGCATGCCTGGACTTGGGGGCAGCCCTGATACATCATGGTCTACAGGTCTTGAGCACATGGCTGAGTCTCCAGGAAACTTGGGGTCTTCCTGAATGGGAGTCATAATAACACTTGTTTTCCCTTGGGTGTTGTAGAGAATAATCAAGATAATTCAGGTAAAAGCAGTGTGTAAGCTGCAAAGCAATGAATGAATGCCCCTGGGGGTTCTGGTACCCAGCAGCAAGTACTGCTCCCCAGTAGGACTTAGGGGAAAGGAGGTAGGGCACTATGTGGCTTCCATCCTCACAAGCATGATGGAAGTATGCCTCCTCTCTTTCAGAATGCTCATCTCAACTGCCACAGAAGTGGATAAAGCAAGTACCAGTAGCCCTATTTGAGGAAGGAAAAAGCTGAGATTGGGGCCATTGGGTGGTTTGTCTAAGATCTCCCATTTAGTGTGGAGAAAGGGGAACCTTCTTACACCATTGCTGGGAATGCAAGCTGATGCACCCACTTGGAAAACAGTATGGAGGTTCCTCAAAAAGTTGAAAATAGAGCTACCCTATGACCCAGCAATTGCACTACTGGGTATTTACCCCAAAGATACAAATGTATTGATCCAAAGGGGTACGTGCACCCCAATGTTTATAGCAGCAATGTCCACAATAGCCAAACTACGGAAAGAGCCAAGATGTCCATCAACAGATAAATGGATAGAGAAGATGTGGTATATATATACAATGGAATATTATGTAGTCGTCAAAAAAAAAACACCGAAATCTTGCCATTTGCAATGACATGGATGGAACTAGAGGGTATTATGCTAAGGGAAATAAGTCAATCAGAGAAAGACAAATATCATATGATCTCACTGATATGAGGAATTTGAGAAACAAGACAGAGGATCATAGGGGAAGGGAGGAAAAAATGAAACAAGATGAAACCAGAGAGGGAGACAAACCATAAGAGACTCTTAATCTCAGGAAACAAACTGTGGGTTGCTGGAGTGGTGGGGGGTGGGAGGGAAGGGGTGGTTGGGTGATGGACATTGGGGAAGGTATGTGCTATGGTGAGCACTGTGAATTGTGTAAGACTGATGAATCACAGACCTGTACCTCTGAAACAAATAATACATTATATGTTTAAAAAGAAAAAAAAAAAAAAAAAAAAAGAAGAATGAAGAAGGAAAAATGAAGGGGGGTGGAATCGGAGGGGGAGACGAACCATGAGAGACTGTGGACTCTGAGAAACAAACTGAGGGTTTTAGAGGGGAGGGGGTGGGGGTATGTGTTAGCCTGGTGATGGGTATTAAAGAGGGCATGTACTGCATGGAGCACTGGATGTTATATGCAAACAATGAATCATGGAACACTACATCAAAAACTAATGATGTACTATATGGTGACTAACATAGCATAATAAAATAAAATTAAAAAAAAATATATATATATGTAAAAAAAAAAGATTTCCCATCTGGGGTAACATCAGGTCTCTAAGCTCTTGGTCTAGGCATTGATAGCAATGTTGCCTCCAGAAACGAAGTCTGGAAGACGTAAGAGCAGCCTGTGATGGCCCTTCCCATTCTGGACCAGTTGTCAGCGGGACACACATGGCGGCCAGCAATGCTAACAGTATGTCCTGGCCCGGCCCCATCTGCCTGCCCACCCACGATGCCAAGGGAGGTGGCTGACTCTGGCAGGGTGTGGTCTGTGGCAATGATGGTAATGGGGTTCTCCGTGGCTGCCCTCCATGTTACAGACGACTCTGAGGTTTCATGGACAATTAAACAGATCCAGAAAACAACATGTGGCTGCTGGAGGTTTAAAAGAATCAGTGCGTAAGGATTCAATTTCCTCTGTAGCACAAGTGTGTTTAAGCATAAAGGAAGAAGTGCCTGGGATAGATGAATTTAGAGTGTCTGAAGTCTCATCCCCAGGCTGACTCTCTGTGATGCCCTATTGCTTTTACATAGAATCCTCTCTAGGTCTTTCCTCAGAAGGCCTACCCAGCATTACACCGTGGACTGATCCTTTCATAGCAAGATGGTTCTCAAATACTAGTTTGGGGGTTGAGTCCCACTTTGACCTTCCATTTGATTCTTCAAAATTTGGATGGTTCACGGTGGTATTTCCTGCCCATATGAAAGACAGTAGGAAACAAACTGGGTGTCTGAGATACTCAGAGCTGGACATCTCAGCTGAGACCAGGGAAGGTGTCCAGGATACTTGAAAAGAGAGAGGTATGCATGGCAGCCTAGTGGGGAGTACTTCTGGCTCAAAGCCCTTCTAAAGAAAGTCCTTCACATCAGTTCAGGGGAGATGGGACAAGGAAGAAGGGCTGAAAGGAGTAATGGTATGGCAGGCTAAAGAGCATGGGATGTTATCCTGGAGGTGGGCAGCTCTTTTCTCAAATCCAACCAAGCCTCCACACCTGCCAAGCACAAGAACACTGCCCAGCATTTCATGGAGAAAAGCACTGTAAGGAAGAGAGGTCTTCACAAAGGCCATTAGTTGTCAATATTCTCAGCCCCAAAGAAGGAGAGGTCCATATGGGGTACAGGCAAGAAGGTCACCAGTCAAAGGAAAAAGACCCTAGGTCCTACCATTGGAGTGAAGCTGCAGAGAGGAGACCCCCAGAGACACCCTGCATCTGTAGTTCAAAGACCAGGCGTGTCCTGGGGGAGTGGGTGAAGGGGATGCACAGCCTCCTGCCACCCCCAGTGTGGAAGCTTCCCTGGTGGATTCCCCCTCTCACTGCAGTTGCCCGAGAGCAGTAAGAAATCGTAAGGAAAGCTCCACCAGGAGAGAAGGAGGGACAGGCTGCCCTTGTTCTCTGTTGATGAGGGGAAGAAGGCAAAGAACTTTGCCTTCATGTGACAACAGAGATTTGTTTACTTGGGGACTCATTTTCCACAGCCCCAGGTAGAAAAATTAACCCATCCATTTGCTATAAATGAGCCCAAATCCCCTCCCTGAGGCCTTCACGAAATTCTTGCTATTTCTGCTCTTTAGGAAAAACCAATAAGGTGGTGTTTATTTTTCCGGGCTGTGAAATTTGGAGGCAACTTGTGATGAAAAATGAGAAGAAATCTCTCAAAGAAAGTTCCAGATGTCTGGAGCAGTGGCCAGAACTACGGGGCAGGGGATGGGGCTGGCCCAGGGGTCAGTTCCCTGGGGCGGTAGGCACGTTTCAGAGCTCAGAGTGGGTTTTGTTACTGGGTGAAGGGATGGCAGTCGTCACTTCTCAAGATTGTCAGTCTTCTTTTTCTAGTCACTCCAAGAATGTATCTTCCTCAGAATAATTCAGTGAGGCTGCTCATTCCCTCCTGCATGACTGCCCTCTGCTATGATAACTCCTTGAGTCTCAGAAGAAAAGAATGCCAGGGCATCACCTTCTTGGGACTGACTGCTCAGCTAGAGCACAGTCAGAATAGAGGTCCCACCATTTCTAAACATCCACAAGGGGCCGTCGGGCAAAGGTTGGACAGGGAAGACCGGGGAGGAGGTGAGCCTCACCAAAGCTCCAGGATGTGGAGGAAAGAGAGGATGAGGAAGCCTGCTTGTCAGGAGGAGCAGGCCTTCCTCTCTCTCTGAGGCAGTGACACAGGAAGGATTCAGAAATGGCCAAAAAAAAAAAAAAAAAATTCCCCAAAACAAAAAAACCATGAAGACGCCAGCTGAGTGCTTCCATCTGCAGCTCTGATTGAATTATGAGGAAAGAGGAGGTTTGGGGAAGCTGTTGGCGGATCTCAACCACGTTGTGGCAAATGAGGCCTTTTGGCCTTTTGGAAAACCCACGCTTTATTAAAATAAATTAAAAGAGATTGAGTCCTTCTGTTCTCTTCTCTCCCCTCCATCCTTTGAGGCAGGCACATGCTGCTCACCATTGTTTTACCTTCAGATAGCTTGCACTGTGGAAGGGCAAACCTGTAATTACCCTGCCTGCCGAAAGTGATGGCTGTCGCTTAAGAGAAAACCTGACTGCTTTCCTTCCACGGGGTCTCTGATTTGTGCCAGAGCATCTGTCTGTAATCTCTTCAACTAGAGCTTTGTCTGAGCCAGCCCAGTGGCAGGGAAATGACAGGGTTGCTGGTGGCCAGATGAGACAGTGGGAGGGGCACAAGGTTGGCTCCTGGGATGCAGGGCCTGCATCTCTCTAGGCTCCCTCCCACCCAAAGGAGGAATCTGTTGGTATGGAGCATGGTCCCTGCCACCGCCAGGGAGAGCTCACAGCCCAGGTCTGTCTGCTCACACGTCTGGAAAGGAGAGAGGAGGCTCCTGGTCACACCCGGGAATGATTATCCAGTAATCATTTAATGACTTAGTATAGGAGCCATGAAATCGGAGCAATGCTCATCAGTTAGAGCGAACGCAGTTGCAAGTGAGAGAAACCCAACTCAACCTGGCTTCTATAGAGAAGGGAATTTACTAATTAATTTGTTGGTTAACAAATGTCCAGAGATTGGACAGACTCAACACACGCTCATCTGGAGGCTCAACCACATCACTAAGGTTTCACCCCTGCCTTCTATAGATTTGTCTTTGTTTCCTGATACAAGATGAGTTGACTGCCAACAGCTCCCAGGGCAGCTTTCTTCTTTCATCCCCTGATTGGTCCTGCCGAGGTCACTTCTAGTCATTAAAACAATCGTGCTGGTTAGGGCAATGGAATATCTTAATTATCTCAGCCAGAGTCATATGTCCCACCCCTGGAACTGGTGATGGACCTAGCTTCAACAGCATCATAAGGGGACTTACGGAATAATTTAGGGAAAATAATGGAAATTATGGGCTATTGAGAAAGGACATGAGGGAAATGAATGGTAGGAGGGCAATGGATGGACAGCCAGTGCATACTCTAAAAGAGTCCACCTGAAGTCTCTGTTTTGGTGAGTGATAGAGAAATCGATGCTTTCTTACCCTGTAGTCTGGGCCACCCTGGACATAGTCATTCTAGAATAATTAGGTCAGAAGGAACCTCAGAGAGCATCCTGTTCTTCTTTGGAGCCAAGGTGGGGTTCTCCAGGACAGAACCATCACTAGGCACAGCCTCCAAGGATGGGAAGGCATCACCTTATGAAATGCCTTAATACACAGATGGACAGCTATCCCAATGTAAGGGTTTTGCCCTTACAGGTAACAAATTCTTCCTTGTATTTTGACTGATCTGGGCCTCAACTTGAAGTCTGGTCTCAACTTCGGGCATTTTCTTATCCTGAGTGCGTCCCCTTGTTCTATAAAGAAATTGTTTTCCTTATACTTCATGATGACATACATCTCACCCAGGAAGACATCCAGTCCTACATAAAAGTAGAGTATCCTAAGCTCCAGATATTTCTGCTGCCTCTTCTCCTTTAAAACATACCCGTCCTAAGTATCATACACTCAGAACTTTGCTAACCCAAGCTCAGATATAGGGAACTAACCATGGCTCACTGTGTCATGACAGTTATCATGGGCATGATATGACAGAAGTCTTCAGAGCTATAAATCAGTGCCTAGATAAACTGGTGAGGCTTGAGTTTGACCTGTGGAGGAAAGAGAATTGGAGGTAAGAAACTCTGTCAGAAATTCTCCCTGCCATGTAAGCAATTGTCTACTTGGCCTTTGCAAGTTTCGGGGGAAAGATGATGTGGCTTCAAGAGACAATTTTTTGATGCAGTTTCTGTCTTTGATCCCTTGGCCTTTGCAAAGAATTCTGTTTGCTGGATCTGCTTCTAAACTTCCAAGGGAAAAGAGGGATTTCCTTGAGTTTAAAGGTGGGCATACTGTCTTTCTATCTGTCTCCCTGTCAGACAGACAAAACTTAGGCCAGGAAGTAATTATAGCAGGAATAGGTACAAATACCCAGGGAGAAAACAAAGACCAAAATCCTGACATTGCGACAAGCTGGAATAAGCTTTGATATAAGGAAGAACAGTTTTTTTTCTTTTTGAGAGAGAAAGAGAGATATTTGTGACAATTAAGAAGAACTCAAGAAAATAAGGGAAATCAATTTTTTTTGAAATTATGTTTTAAAAAATTATTTATATATGCCTAAATTAGCATCAACATGTTATTATTAGAGGCTGAAGTAAAATAACCTTTAGGGGTTACTTCCTGCTGTTGAGTTGTAGATTCTAAAGAAGAGAAGATTGAAAACTCAGTTTTTAAAGACCCCTGGAACAGATTGGAGTCACTAGAAAATGGAAAACTAATCAATTCAATGTACTTTTCTGAAATGTGGGATTTATTGTGCTCTGATCTACATCCAGAACTGCATGGAGTTTGAAAATGAGACAAGAGATGGCAAGATCCCTGCCCTCTAGGAATCAGACAATAAATACTTACTGAGAGCCCAGTAGGAACCATGTGTCAGGAAATACCTTGGAGATGTGGTATCTCACTAAGCATACGCAGTACTAGATCTTATGTATGGATGTATGTATGTATGGATCTTATACTCTAGAGGGGAAAAAAAGATTATTTTAAGAGATAGTCAGGATGCCGGGGGCGGGGGTGGGAGGGATATTGGGAGAAACTGAACCTCGTAGGGAGTAATGGGAAAGGTCTTCCTAGGAAATGAGGATTGGTTTGGGAACTGAGAATGAGCAGTTTAGTTGGGGTGCCAGATCAACATTGGGCACAGTTCAAAGTTGCCTCCAAGGAGGAGTCTTGGAAACCATTGTGATTTGCTTATAGGCTGCAGATCCTCTCTTCCAGTACTAATTAAAATGATCAGAGTACTATTGGAGTTTAAAAGTGCATGTCACAGATTTTGAGGAATTTCTGCTAGAAATAGTGTGTCTGATGGTTGATACCTCTTGCTAAAAAAAATAAAAAAGCTCTACTGGAGCTTCAAATATAGTCTAGCTAAAATTCATCTATACCTTCTAATTTAGAGGAGAAATAGCCAATGCCAAAATACTGTAATTACTGAAAATTTAGAAAATAAAGACATGAAATCACTACGAATGCAAACTCATGAGATGCAACAAAAGCAAGACTTAGAAAGAGTTCATAGCCCTAAATTCACCCATTGTTAGAAAATAAATAAATGAAGCATAAACACAAAAATTCAGGCAAGAGTTTTCTCTAAATTTTTTCACTTTTCAAATATGGGCAGGTTATTTCAAAACTTTAATAAACAGAATAGCTCCATGTTAAGTGCTTTATAATTTATTTAAGAAAACAAGCTAAGTATTGATATTAAAACTGGAATATATACCACAAAAGTGGAAAAAACCTGACAATGAACTATTTAACTTAAGGATATAGACTTAAATTGTTAAAGTTAAAATACTCAAATCAAATCTAGCATTATAATCAAAATCTTCACTGGCCAAAGAAATGTTTTTATAGAAAACAAGTGATTCAATATTAGAAAATCTATTAATATATTTAATCACATGAATATAACAGAGCAAAATGAAAAAAACATTTCTTCCATTTCTGAAAAGGCATTTGATAAAATTTAAAAATCATCTCTATTAAAAGTGTTAGATTAGGAAGATACTTTTATTTTTTATTTTTTTTAGGAAGATACTTTTAAAACCTCTAAAAATATATCTTGACTCTCTAACCATTACCTTATATAATTATAAAATATCCAAAGTGTTCTGTTAAAGCTGAGTAATAAAGAATCACAATAATCAGCATTATTTGAAATTATCTGGGAGATACAGCCAATGCAATTAGGAAAGAAAAAGAAATAAAAGGCACAAACATTGGGAGAGAGAGAAACATCATTATTAAAAGGCAGTAAGCAGAATGGTCACATGCAGAGAATCCTGCATTTGAATCAAGGCAGGTGCAACCTAAGAACAGATATAGCAGAAGTAGTCATCATCTAAGAATTAGTAATAAAGATGGCAATTAGGATCTTATTAGGAATCTTTGTAACTCCAGAGAAATGTTGCCATCTATATTAGCTTAGATTTTAGTTACATAGGCTTCTCATGAGCATGTTCAGAAGAAGCTGGAACCTGTAGAGAGAGAGAGAGAGAAAGAGAGAGAGTAGTCATTGAAGAGGTATTGGGGAGGAAGTCACCCACTGTAGCAAGAGTACTACCCAACACTGCTGGTGAGGGATGGTGTGGGTAAAATCCACCTTGGGGTCTGAATTCTTTACTTTGAAAGGGGAGAAGGTGTGTAATTTTGAGTGTATAGGCTCTTGAGTCAGATTACCTTAAACCCATGGCATAAACCCTCAGTTTTCTCATTTATAAAAGATGATCATAGTTCATTGCAACCTAGAATGAACGTAAAGAAAACCCATGCAAAATGTGCCACTGTGTCAGGAACATAAAAACTGACCCCCAGGGGTGCCTGGGTGGCTCAGTTGGTTAAGTGTTCAGCTCAGGTCATGATCCCAGGATCCTGGGATCGAGCCCTGCATCGGGCCCTCTGCTCAGCAGGGAGGCTGCTTCTTCCTCTCCCTCTACCTGCTGCTATGCCTACTTGGGTTCTCTCTCTCTCTGTCAAATAAATAAATAAAACCTTTCAAAAAAAGAAAGAAATTGACCCCAAAATAGCTGTAGTTATTTTGCAATCTCCATTTGATAAGTGTAGCTATCTCCCTGTTGTTCCTGGTATAATCACTAAAGAATAAGCAGTTAATAGAATTCAAACAACGTTTGCAATTTTAAAGAGCAAAAAGGAACACAACATACAAGAAAGAACCATGGGATCCCAGGAAATGGAAAAAGATTCCTGTGTTCTGGAGTTCCATGGAGAAAAGTTTTCCTCCACTACCCGGAAATTAATATGTTTTGTGGTGCGGCCAGCAATGGGTCTTGTGGAGCAATTTTGGTTGTCTTTTGAGATACTTCAAACACAATTATTAAATGGGAATGTTGAATTGGAATAATTTTCTAAAATATGCAGTATATAAAAGGAAATAAAGCAAAGCAAAAAATTATTGAGAAAAATGAATGAAGATTTTAATAAACGAGAATACAGAAATGGAAAACTCTCTTTCCTAAGTCTACTTGTAATGCAATCCCAATTAGTCTTCAAAGTGAATTTTTGGCATATTGAGAATTTTCTTTTAAATTTTTTATTGTTATGTTAATCACCATACATTACATCATTAGTTTTTGATGTAGTGTTCCATGATTCATTGTCTGTGCATAACACCCAGTGCTCCATGCAAAAGGTGCCCTCTTTAATACCCATCACCAGGCTAACCCATCCTCCCACCCCCCTCCCCTCTAGAACCCTCAGTTTGTTTTTCAGAGTCCATCGTCTCTCATGGTTCGTCTCCCCCTCTGATTTCCCCCCCTTCATTCTTCCCCTCCTGCTATCTTCTTTTTTTTTTTCTTAACATACATTGCATTATTTGTGTCAGAGGTACAGATCTGTGATTCAACAGTCTTGCACAATTCACAGCGCTCACCATAGCACATACCCTCCCCAGTGTCTATCACCCTGCCACCACAACCCTCCCACCCCACCCCCCACTCCAGCAACCCTCAGTTTGTTTCCTGAGATTAAGAATTCCTCATATCAGTGAGGTCATATGATACATGTCTTTCTCTGATTGACTTATTTCGCTCAGCATAACACCCTCCAGTTCCAACCACGTCATTGCAAATGACAAGATCTCATTCCTTTTGATGACTGCATAATATTCCATTGTGTATATATACCACATCTTCTTTATCCACTCATCTGTCGATGGACATCTTGGCTCTTTCCACAGTTTGGCTATTGTGGACATTGCTGCTATAAACATCGGGGTGCACATACCCTTTTGGATCCCTACATTTGTATCTTTGGGGTAAATACCCAGTAGTGCAATTGCTGGATTGTATGGTAGCTCTATTTTCAACTTTTTGAGGAACCTCCATACTGTTTTCCAGAGTGGCTGCACCAGGTTGCATTCCCACCAACAGTGTAGGAGGGTTCCCCTTTCTCCGCATCCCCGCCAACATCTGCCGTTTCCTGAATTGTTTTTTTTTTTAGATTTTTTATTTATTTATTTGAGAGAGAGAGAATGAGAGAGAACACATGAGAGGGGATAGGGTCAGAGGGCAAAGCAGACTCCCTGCTGAGCAGGGAGCCCGATGTGGGACTCGATCCAGGGACTCCAGGATCATGACCTGAGCCGAAGGCAGTCGCTTAACCAACTGAGCCACCCAGGCACCCCTGAATTGTTAATTTTAGCCATTCTGACTGGTGTGAGGTGGTATCTCATTGAGGTTTTGATTTGGATTTCCCTGATGCCGAGTGATGTTGAGCACCTTTTCATGTGTCTGTTGGCCATTTAGATGTCTTCTTTGGAAAAATGTCTGTTCATGTCTTCTGCCCATTTCTTGATTGGATTCTTTGTTATTTGGCCGTTGAGTTTGATAAGTTCTTTATAGATTTTGGATACTAGCCCTTTATCTGATATGTCATTTGCAAATATCTTCTCCCATTCTGTCAGTTGTCTTTTGGTTTTGTTGACTGTTTCCTTTGCTGTGCAAAAGCTTTTTACCTTGATGAAGTCCCAATAGTTAATTTTTGCCCTTGCTTCCCTTGCCTTTGGCGATGTTTCTAGGAAGAAGTTGCTGCGGCTGAGGGCAAAGAGGTTGCTGCCTGTGTTCTCCTTTAGGATTTTGATGGACTTCCGTCTCACATTGAGGTCTTTCAAACATTTTGAGTCTATTTTTGTGTGTGGTGTAAGGAAATGGTCCAGTTTCATTCTTCTGCATGTGGCTGTCCAATTTTCCCAACACGATTCGTTGAAGAGACTGTCTTTTTTCCATTGGACATTCTTTCCTGCTTTGTCAAAGATTAGTTGACCATAGAGTTGAGGGTCCATTTCTGGGCTCTCTATTCTGTTCCATTGATCTATGTGTCTGTTTTTGTGCCAGTACCATACTGTCTTGATGATGACAGCTTTGTAATAGAGCTGAAAGTCTCTTTGCTTTGCTTTTCTTTTTCAACATTCCTCTGGCTATTCAGGGTCTTTTCTGGTTCCATACAAATTTTAGGATTATTTGTTCCATTTATTTGAAAAAAGTGGATGGTATTTTGATGGGGATTGCATTGAATGTGTAGATTGCTCTAGGTAGCATTGACATCTTCACAATATTTGTTCTTCCAATCCATGAGCATGGAACGTTTTTCCATTTCTTTGTGTCTTCTTCAATTTCTTTCATGAGTATTTTATAGTTTTCTGAGTGCGGATCCTTTGCCTCTTTGGTTAGATTTATTCCTAGGTATCTTATGGTTTTGGGTGCAATTGTAAATGGGATCGACTCCTTAATTTCTCTTTCTTCTGTCTTGTTGTTGGTGTATGGGAATGCCACTGATTTCTGTGCATTGATTTTATATCCTGCCACTTTACTGAATTCCTGTATGAGTTCTAGCAGTTTTGGGGTGGAGTCTTTTGGGCTTTCCACATAAAGTATCATATCATCTGCAAAGAGGGAGAGTTTGACTTCTTCTTTGCTGATTTGGATGACTTTTATTTCTTTTTGTTGTCTGATTGCTGTGGCTAGGACTTCTAATACTATGTTGAATAGCAGTGGTGATAGTGGACATCCCTGCTGCGTTCCCGACCTTAGGGGGAAAGCTCTCAGTTTTTCCCCATTGAGAATGATACTCGCTGTAGGTTTTTCATAGATGGCTTTTATGATATTGACGTATGTACCCTCTATGCCTATACTCTGAAGAGTTTTGATCAAGAAAGGATGCTGTACTTTGTCAAATGCTTTTTCTGCATCTATTGAGAGGATCATATGATTCTTGTTCTTTCTTTTGTTAATGTATTGTATCACGTTGATTGATTTGTGGATGATGAACCAACCTTGCAGCCCAGGGATAAATCCCACTTGGTCGTGGTGAATAATCCTTTTAATGTACTGTTGGATCCTATTGGCTAGTATTCTGGTGAGAATTTTTGCATCCATGTTCATCAAGGATATTGCTCTGTAATTCTCCTTTTTGATGGGGTCTTTGTCTGGTTTTGGGATCAAGGTAATGGTGGCCTCATAAAACGAGTTTGGAAGTTATCCTTCCATTTCTATTTTTTGGAACAGTTTCAGAAGAATAGGTATTAATTCTTCTTTAAATGTTTGGTAGAATTCCCCTGGGAAGCCATCTGGCCCTGGGCTTTTGTGTTTTGGGAGATTTTTGATGACTGCTTCAATTTCCTTGGTGGTTATAGGTCTGTTCAGGTTTTCTATTTCTTCCTGGTTCAGTTTTGGTAGTTGATACATCTCTAGGAATGCATCCATTTCTTCCAGGTTATCTAATTTGCTGGCATAGAGTTGCTCATAATATGTTCTTATAATTGTTTGTATTTCTTTGGTGTTGGTTGTGATCGCTCCTCTTTCATTCATGATTTTGTTTATTTGGATTGTTTCTCTTTTCTTTTTGATAAGTCTGGCCAGGGGTTTATCAATCTTGTTAATTCTTTCAAAGAACCAGCTCCTAGTTTCATTGATCTGTTCTACTGTTCTTTTGGTTTCTATTTCATTGATTTCTGCTCTGATCTTTATTATTTCTCTTCTCCTGCTGGGTTTAGGCTTTATTTGCTGTTCTTTCTCCAGCTCCTTTAGGTGTAGGGTTAGGTTGTGTACTTGAGACCTTTCTTGTTTCTTGAGAAAGGCTTGTATTGCTATATACTTGCCTCTTAGGACTGCCTTTGCTGCATCCCAAAGATTTTGAATAGTTGTGTTTTCATTTTCATTGGTTTCCATGAATTTTTTAAATTCTTCTTTAATTTCCTGGTTGACCCATTCATTCTTTAGCAGGCTGCTCTTTAGCCTCCATGTATTTGAATTCTTTCCAACTTTCCTCTTGTGATTAAGTTCTAGTTTCAAAGCATTGTGGTCTGAAAATAGACAGGGAATGATCCCGATATTTTGGTACTAGTTGAGACCTGATTTATGACCTAGGATGTGATCGATTCTGGAGAATGTTCCATGGGCACTAGAGAAGAATGTGTATTCCGTTGTTTTGGGATGGAATGTTCTGAATATGTCTGTGAAGTCCATTTGGTCCAGTGTGTCATTTAAAGTCTTTATTTCCTTGATCTTTTGCTTAGATGATCTGTCTATTTCAGTGAGGGGGGCGTTAAAGTCCCCCACTATTATTGTATTGTTGTCAATGTGTTTCTTTGCTTTTGTTATTAATTGCCTTATATAATTGGCTGCTCCCATGTTAGGGGCATAGATATTTACAATTGTTAGATCTTCTTGTTGGATAGACCCTTTAAGTAGGATATAGTGTTCTTCTTCATCTCTTATTACAGTCTTTGGTTTAAAATCTAATTTGTCTGATATAAGGATTGCCACCCCAGCTTTCTTTTGGTGTCCATTAGCAGGGTAAATGGTTTTCCACCCCCTCACTTTCAATCTGGGGGTGTCTTTGGGTCTAAAATGAGTCTCTTGCAGACAGCATATCGATGGGTCTTGTTTTTTAATCCAATCTGATAACCTGTGTCTTTTGATTGGGGCATTTAGCCCATTTACATTCAGGGTAACTATTGAAAGATAGGAATTTAGTGCCATTGTATTGCCTGTAAGGTGACTGTTACTGTATATTGTCTGTGTTCCTTTCTGGTCTATGTTGCATTTAGGCTGTCTCTTTGCTGAGAGGACCCCTTTCAAGATTTCTTGTAGGGCTGGTTTCGTGTTTGCAAATTCCTTTAATTTTTGTTTGTCGTAGAAGCTTTTTATCTCTCCTTCTATTTTCAATGACAGCCTGGCTGGATATAGTATTCATGGCTGCGTATTTTTCTCATTTAGTGCTCTGAATATATCATGCCAGTCCTTTCTGGCCTGCCAGGTCTCTGTGGATTGGTCTGTTGCCAATCTAATGTTTCTACCATTGTAGGTTACAGATCTCTTCTCCTGAGCTGCTTTCAGGATTTTCTTTGTCTCTGAGACTTGTAAGTTTTACTATTAGATGTCGGGGTGTTGACCTATTTTTATTGATTTTGAGAGGGGTTCTCTGTGCCTCCTGGATTTTGATGCCTGTTTCCTTCCCCAAATTAGGGAAGTTCTCTGCTATAATTTGCTCCAATATACCTTCTGCCCCTCTCTCTCTTTCTTCTTCTTCTGGGATCGCAATTATTCCAATGTTGTTTTGTCTTATGGTATCGCTTATCTCCCGAATTCTGCCCTTGTGATCCAGTAGTTGTTTATCTCTTTTTCTCAGCTTCTTTATTTTCCATCATTTGGTCTTCTATATCACTGATTCTCTCTTCTGCCTCATTTATCCTAGCAGTTAGTGCCCCCATATTTGATTGCACCTCATTGATAGCCTTTTTGATTTCGACTTGGTTAGATTTTAGTTCTTTTATTTCTCCAGAAAGGTTTCTCTAATAACTTCCATGCTTTTTTCAAGCCCAGCTAGTATCTTTATTTTATTTTATTTTATTTTTTTTATTTTTAAAGATTTTATTTATTTATTTGAGAGAGAGAATGAGAGAGAGAGAGAGAGAGAGAGAGCATGAGAGGGGGAGGGTCAGAGGGAGAAGCAGACTCCCTGCTGAGCAGGGAGCCCGATGCGGGACTCGATCCAGGGACTCCAGGATCATGACCTGAGCCAAAGGCAGTTGCTTAACCAACTGAGCCATCCAGGCGCCCCCCCAGCTAGTATCTTTAAAGTGATGATTCTGAACTCTAGATCCGACATCGTACTAATGTCTGTATTGAGTAGGTCCCTGGCAGTCGGTACTACCTCTTGTTATTTTTGTTGAGGTGATTTTTTCCGTCTTGTCATTTTGTCCAGAGGAGAATAGATTAATGAGAGAACAAAATGGTAACAGGGTAAAACGTCCCCCAAAAATATACTCTAAACAAATCAGAAAAGACCTGAAGCTGGGGGAAAAGAAAGGGAAAGAGAGAAAAAAGAAAAAGAAAAAGAAAAAGAAAAAGATAAAAACAAAGAAAAACAGAACAAAACAAAAAAAACCCAGAATATGATCAAATATGATCAGGCTGGTGCATAGATCAGTGCCACACACTAGATTTTGGGTGTATTTTGGTCTGTTAGAAGAAAGTGCCTCCCAAAATTTTAAAGAAAGAAAAACTTATATATGTACAAAAATAAGGGTTGATATGATGAAGGGATGGAATATGACTGTAAAGATGGAAATTATAAAAAATTTTATAAAAGGAATTGATAAGAAGTTGTTTGAAAAAAGAAAGAAGAGGATTTAAAAAAAAAAAGAAAGAAAAAAAAGGGAGAGAGTATGATCAGGCAGGAGAATAGAACAAAACCATACACTAGAGATTTAGGGTATATTTTGATCTGTTCAAAGAAATGATCTCAAAATTTTAAAGAGAGAACAACTTATATATATATGCCAAAAATAAGGGTAACTACTATGAAGGGATAGAATATGACTCTAAAAAAGGGATTGATAAGATGTTGGTTGAAAAAGGGAAAAATAAAAATTAAAAAAAATGACAGTTAAAAAAAATTAACTTTGAAAGACTAAAGAATCATGGTAAAAAAGCCATGGATTCTATGTGCAGTATTCCCCTAGCGCTGGAGTTCTGCCGTTCTCATTGATCGGTAAACTTGGTCTTGGCTGGCTGTTCTCCTTGATCTTCTGGGGGAGGGGCCTGTCGCCGTGGTTCCAAATGTCTTTGCTGGAGGCGGAATTGCCCCGCCCTTGCCAGTCCGGGCTAAGTAATCTGCTCGGGTTTGCTCTCCAGAGCTTTTGTTTCCTGCAAGCCTTCCGTACAGCTTTGGAGGCCAAGAGTGAGAATGGCAGCCTCCCAATCTCCGCCCCGGAGGAGCCGAGAACTCGGGGCACCGCTCCTCAGTGCGCCCCCAGAGAAAAGCAGTCAGTCACTCCCGTCTCCCTGGTCTCCGGCCACACTCTGTGCTCACCCAGCCTGTGACCGAGCATTTCTATGTCTGGCACCCGACCCCATGTGGAGTCTCCAAACCCAGCAGATCCCTGCGGTGCGCTCCCATGCCGCTCCTCCCTGGGGGAGGAAGGGGAGTCTCCCCGGATCTGCCACTTGTTGGGTCCCTGCTGGAGGAGCAGTGGCCCGACTGTGCCGCGGATCACGGTCTATGACAATCCCGAGCTGAGAGCCCGCGCCTGGGCTCCATCTCTGCAGCCGGCTTGCCCGCTCCGATACCTGGGAACTCTGCCGCACTCAGGCACCCCTGGTCTTTCTGTGACCCCGAGGGTCCTGAGACCACACTGTCCCACGAGGGTTCCACCCCCCGCTTAGCCACCCGAGCGACGTCCCTCAGCGGAGCTGACTTCTAAAAGTTCCGATTTTGTGCTCCGCGGCTCTATCACTTGCCAGAAGCGGCCGAGGGAGGCCCCCCTCCCCTGCTGTCTATCCTCCCGAATATCGCCTCGGATTCACTTCACCGCACGTCCTACCTTCCAGAAAGTGGTCGCTTTTCTGTTCAGAGAGTTGCTGCTATTCTTTTCTTCCATCTCCTGTTGAGTTCATAGGTGTTCAGAATGGTTTGATCCCTATCCAGCTGAATTCCTGAGACCAGACGAAATCCAGGTCTCCTACTCCTCCGCCATCTTGCTCTGCCCCCCCCGAAAAAATTTTTTAAGATTTTATTTACTTATTTGAAAGAGAGTGAGTGAGAAAGAGAGAAAGAGTACAAGCAGGGAGAGGGGCAGAGGGAGAAGGAGGAACAGACTCCTCTGATGAGCAGGGACTCTGATGTGAGGCTCGATCCCAGGACTGCAGGATCATGACTGGAGCCGAAGGCAGCCGCTTAACCAACTGAGCCACCCAGGTGCCCCAAGCATATTGAAAATTTTTATATATTTTATGTATAAGAATAAATGTGAAGTGAGCAAAAATAGGCTGAAAAAGAAAAAATATTTAGGGAAGTCTTGCACCAGATGTTAGAAGATATTTATGGTGTCACATTGTTTAAAAATGGATGATACAACAAAGGTCAATGGAAGAGAATAATAAAATTGTAAATAGACCCATAACCTATAAAATTGCCTATTATATGGAACAAGTAGTGTTATTTATGAAATAATTAAATGGTTCTAGGAAAATTGCTTAAATATCAGAAAAAACAAGTTAGTTCTTTATCTTTTGAGGGATAGAGAGTCCTTCCCAAACATAGAACCAAACTCATAAAATAACCTATAAATTTGTTTAAGGCTTCTAGATATTAATAGTACTATGTACCAAATATGATTGCTGGGTATCTCTGGTTGATAGGACCATGGGTGATTCTTTTCCTTTTGCTGTTTAATTTTCCAAATTTTCTGAATTTCCTGCATTGAGCTTGTGATTATGAGGAGAAATAAAGGTAAAGGGGTTAGGAGTACCTGTTCATTGCAACATTATTCACAATAGCCAAGGCATGGAAACAACCTAAGTATATGTCCATAGATGAATGGATCAAGCAGATGTGGCACATACATACAATGGATTATTATTCAGCTTTAAAAGGAAGGAAATCCTCACACTTGTGACAAGATAGATGAAACTGTAGGGCATTATGCTAAGTGAAATAGGCAGAGAAAGATGTCTTACTGTATAGTATCACTTATATGTGGAATCTTAAAAAAAAATCAAACACATAAAAATAGAGAATAGAATGGCAGTTGCCGGGGATTAGTGGGTAGGGGAAATAGGGAGAGGTTGGTAAAAGGTACAAACTGTAAGTTATAAGATGAACAATGTCTGAGGATCTAAGGTATAACATGAAGGCTATAAATAACTATAGTTATGGTAACTATAAGTAACACTATAGTGTATAATTGAAATTTTCCAAGATTGTAGAATGTAAATGTGTTGTTAAGTAACTTGATGGAGGAAAACCTTTTACAATGTATACTTACATCAAACCATCATGTTGTACACTTTAAATATTTTACAATTTTACTTGTCAATTGTACCTCAATAAAATTGATAAAAGGGGGGAGTGGGGTAAAGCGTGTTGGTGCAGGACATCATGAAACATAAGCTATGGCTTTTTGAACAAAGTTGCTCTTGAACATTTAAGGACTACTTATGCACAGATTAGGAAGTATTGATCAAACTTCACTGATGTGTAAAAGACAGAGTGAAAGTCCAGTTGTTGGGATTTGGGTGTGCTCCATTTGGGGGTGAGCTACAGTGGATCCCAGTCAATGGGCAGACAAAAGAGCAGCCTGGTCAGAGAGAAGGGAGCGTGAGCTCCAGAGAAAAGGGAGATTGTGCAATAGAGCAGTCCATCATGGGGAGAGTAGGGCCTCTAGGCAAATTCTCCTTCCAGCAGGATAAACCCCAATTGATCACAGTGTATTATAATCTTAGCATATTACTGACTTCAATTTGTTAATATTTTGTTAAAGATTTTAAAACCTGTGTTCACAAGAGATGTTGGTGTTTAGTTAATATTTTTGTTTGGTTTTGGTATATGGGTAATGTTGGCTTCATAAAATGGATTGGTTAGTGTTTCTTCCTCTTCAAATTTTTGTATTAAGTTTGTGTTGGATTGGTATTATTCCTTCTTAAATGTTTCATAGAAGTTATTAGAGAACCTCTCTGGGCCTGGAGTTTCTTCTGTGGGAAAGTTTTTAGTTGAAGAATTCAATTAGTTTTAGTAAATACATAGAGCTATTCCGATTTTCCATTTCTACCTTTGTTTTAGTGACTTATGTTTTATAAAGCTGTTAGTAATATTTCCTAATAATTCTTTTAAAGCCTGAAGGATATGAGATGGTCTCCCCTCTTTCACTGATATTATTGTTAATCTCTGTTTTCTTTTTATTAGTAAACCTATATATAGCTTTATCAAATTTGCTTGTTTTTAAAAAAAACTCTAGTTTTACTATTTTTTCTTTATTGTTTGTTTACTATTGAATTCTGACTGCACTTATCTTTCTAAATTCCTGCTATTTACTTTGATTTTAATTTGATTTTCTTTTTGCAAATTTTTAAGGTCAGAGCTTAGATCATTGATTTGGGAGCCTTTTTCTTTTTCTAATACAAGTTTTTAACCTACCAATTTCCTTCTAAGAGCTGCATCTCACATATTTTGATATAATGTAATTTTATTTTCATTCACTTTAAAAATATTTTCTAACTTTTCATGTGATATCTGCTATGATCCCTAGGTTATTTAGTAATATTTTTCAGTTTTCCAAATATTTGATGATTTTTCCAAATATCTTTCTTTTTTTTTTAATCTCTAATTTTGTTGAAGTCAGAGAAACTATTCCATCTAATTTAAATCCTTATAAATTTATTAGCAATTTTTTAATGGCCCAGAATATAGTTTATTTTGGTGATTATTCTCTGAGTATTTGGAAAGTATGTGCATTCTGCTATTTTGGATGGAGCGTCTATAAATGTCAAGTTGATTGATAATGTTGTTCATGTCTTCTATGTCCTGGCTAATTTTCTGTCTATTCATTCTATCCTACTCAGTACGAGGGTTAAATTTCCAACTATAATTTTGGATTTGCCTGTTTCTCTATTCAGTTCTGCCCATGTTGCTTTGTGTATTTTGAAAGTCTGTTATTGTATACATACATATTTAGAATTATTCTATCTTAGGCTCTCTCTGTCTCTTATAAGTATGTTCTATGCTCTTGAAGTTTATTTTGTCTAATAATAATAATATAGCTATTCAGCTTTATTTTCAGGTCTCTAGTGATGTTGCCTCTTTAACTCCCAATGTTGGTCATATATATCTTTTCTCTACTTTCGTGGTCAGTTTAACTAGAGATTCATTAATTTCATTTTTTTCTTTTAAAGAAACAGCTTTTGGTTTTGTTGATTTATTCTCCTTTTTTTTTTTCTGTATGTGTGTGCATATATTTCATTATTTGTCACTCATTACTGTCATTCATTGTCTTTTCAGGTGAAAGCTTAGATTATTGACTTGAGACCTTTTTTTCTTTCTAGTATAATCATTTAATGTGGTGATTCTTAAATGGGGGTGTTTTGCCCCTCCCCAGGGGACATGTGGCAGGATCTGGATACATTTTAATTGTTCTAGTCAGTGGGAATAGAGAAATGAGTAAAACAGACAGAAAATCCCCTTAGGAATTTTTGTTATAATGGGAGACACAGCAGTGAACAAGATTAGAATATATAATATAATGTCAGGCAATGATAAAAATCAAAGCAGGATAAAGAAATAGAAAATGATGAATATGGGCCAGATGAAACTGAGTGGTCAAGGAAGACTGCTCTCAGTGATATTTTAGGAGATACCTGAATGAAGTAAAGAAGAAAGCCATGTGAGTAGCTATAGAAAGAGTTTTCCACACAGGGGAACAGCAACTGCAAAGGCCCTGAGTTGGGTGTGTGCTCAGTACAGGGGGGAACCACAATGCGACTAATGTTGTTGAAGCCCAGTGGGCAATAAAAAAGGTGGAAGAAGATGTTGGGAGTATTGTGGCCAAACTGTGTCGTGCTTTATAGGTCAGGGGAACAGTTTTGGATTTTATTTTAAGTATGATAGGAAGGGAGTGAACATTTGGATTAGGAGACATCATGAAGATCACTGTGGTTGCTGGTTTAGGGATAGAATGAAGGGAGTCAGCAAGAAAGCTTGGAGACCAACTGGAAGTTATTGAAGTCACCCAGGTGAGACGTGTTGGTGGTTTGGGCTAGAGAGATAAAAGTGGGGATGGTTGCAATTCCAGACAAACTGTAAGGGGAGTCCATGAGATTTATGAATGGACTAGGGATTAGATATGATATATTAGAGAAAGCAAGGAGCCAAAAATGACTCCACTGTTTTTTCCTGAACAACTGGGTGGATGGTGTTACCATTTACTTTACATTAAGTTTGGGAAGTCAATTGTTCATCCAAGTGAAGTTGTTAAGAAGCAGTTGGTTATAACAAGTTTAGAGGCCAAGGGAAAATTCATGGCTGGAGATATAAATTTGGAAGATTTTACATAATAAAATCTAATATTGTAATTTACTACATTAACAGAGTAAAATAGTAAAACCATTTATTTATCTTAATAGCTGTCCCAAAGCATTAAAAAGATCTGCCATCACATCATGATGAAAATAATAATCTAGGGATCAAAGGAAATATGAAAAAAAAAACAATAAATATACAAAGTATTGGTTAAACATACACACTCCCATTAAAATTAGGAAACATAGAAATGATTACCATTATTCAACATTTTACTAGATGTTGTAGTCCATTAGCAAGGAAGAGAAGGGAGGAAATAAAGTTGGAAAGAAAAAAAATCCTGTCTTCACTTGAAGATGACATAATTAACTACTTTAAATAATCCAAGAGATTCTATTAACAACTGAGATAATCCATTAACAATCCATTGATATTGATATAAGATTGCAGCAGAGTGGCCGGATATAAGATTAATATGCAAAAGTCAAAAGTTTTCCTATACACCAGCAGTAACCAAATACAATGCATCTTGTTCAAAATAGCAACAACAACAAACATCTATAAAATACTGCATCTGAGAGTAAATAAATCTAATGATAATTATGATAGGACTTTGTGGAAAAATCTAACATTTAATAAATAAATATTTGAATATAAATGGAGAGTGACTGGGGAGATCTATTTTAAAAATGTTGCTTCTTCCCAAATTATGTAAAAATATAATGTAACCCCAGTCAAAATTGCAGTGAGATCATTATAGAAATTGACAGGCAGATTCTAAAATTCAAATAGAAGATAAATGCTCATGGACAGCCATGCGGTTTGAAAGAGATGATCAAAAGAATGGACTTTCACCACCTGATATCAAATTTATGAAGCTCTAATCATTAATGAAGTGAGGTGTTGCTTAAGAATATAAAATAGATGGAATAGACAAAATTCCAGAAATAGACCCTTATAGGTATTGGAACTATGTGAAGCACTAATGTTTGAAATTAGTTGAGAGAGAAAGGGATGTTCAAAAAAATTGGGAGAACTAGTCCTACATATTAAATATCTAACTAAATATCTAATCTAACTTGCAAAAGTCACAAATTAACTTAAGATATATTAAAGACCTAAATACACACACACACACACACACAAACACACACATACACACACAGGCAGAGATAGTAATAAAATTTAAGAGTGTCAAAAAGAATTACAGAATTTATTTTAATAATTATAAAAAATATAGAAAAGATGGGTAAATTTGAAATTACCAAAATTTTCAAAATGGACATAGTCAGGAAACATCTCAAGTGACACTGGAAGAAAATATTTACATCAAATATAGTGGGGATTACTCTAAAAAATACATGAGAATGTTTATAAATCAATAAGCAAATTCAGGCAGTCTTTTTTTGGGGGAGTTTCCTTTTTTTTAATTTTAAGTTCAATTAATTAACAATATAGTGTATTATTAGTTTCAGAGGTAGAGTTCAGCGATTCATCAGTTGCATACAACACCCAGTGCTCATTCCATCACGTGCCCTCCTTCATGCCCACCACCCAGTTACCCCATCCCCCCCACCTCTGCTGTCTAATAGAAATAGTAAAGAATATTTAAATAGTTTAAAAGAAGTCTACCAATTTGGAAGGCAGAGAATTTTACCCTTATGATTGCACTTGCAGGCTTTATCATAGAGAAGCACTAGAAATCAGCACAAGATATAGCCGACCATATTCATTGAAACATTGCAAATAGGAAAGAAAAAGCCTGCATAGACAAATAATGAGCACTACAGGGAAGTTGTTAAATAAACAATAGCACCAAATATTATGCCACATTTTCAAATGTCAATAAAAGTTTTACATTGTTTTATGTAACTGGTATCTTAAACAATGACATAATCAAAAGGCAACTTTATTTTTTGTTAACTACCATCCCTTTAAGCTTTATTCAGTGGGGGCATCTCTTCCCTACCCCTGGTCGAAAGTGACAGCAGGCCCCAGACTTGTGTCTGATTCTCAGATGAAGGGAGGTCAGGGGCACAGTGCAATGGGACTTGCTCTGGGATAGCAACTATTGGAGAAGAAACTCTCCTTATGAACTTTTTCACTCTCTTCTCTCTAAACTCTTTAATATTAATCTCTAAATGACAATATCAGGAATTGAGGAACACATTTTCCTTTATGCCCATTGCATATTTTTCATACATCAAATCCATAAGAAACTTAGACAATCTGTTGCTTTTAAAAAATGTTGAGAATTGTTCCTCAATTTTTTCTTCTTCTATTTAAACCAGAATCACTACTCCATATGCCCAGCTTAGATGCTGTCTACCCTATACAAGTCTTTTCCAAACCCCCATATGGATGAATCTCTCTCTCTCTCTCTTTTTTTTTTTTGTTCTTTCTTTCTTGAAGCATTTGATATGGCCATATTATTGCATTTGGCATATTGTATTTAATTAGTTTCTCACGTCTCTTTCTCCCCACTGAACTGTAAGCCTCTGGAGGGCAGAGGCAGTGTCTGGTTCAGTTATGAACTCCTGGACATATTTCATAGCCATAGGCACTTAATAAATAGAATTTTAAGAAATGCTTCTTTGACCCTCAGCTTTGGCTCAGGGAAGGGCTCAGGAAATCAGGTTTCTTAGGCTTGAGTGTGAAGTGAGAGTGAACTTTTTAAACACCCCATAGTCAGGAAATGGAACACTTCATATTAGCATATACATTTAATAAATGACAAATAACATCAAACACAACATATTACATGTGCAATGTAGCATGTGCGAAGCTGAAAATGATTTTCCTGAGTGCTGGGCTCTAATCAAGTTCTCTAATGTTGCATTAACATGGGTCCTTTAGCTTAATAGATCCTCTTGATATTTCTTAGACATTTAAGAAATGGAATAGACTCAGTCATATCCCAGCTTAGAAGGCATGCAACTAATTTCTCCCTGAAACTCAAAGACCTCTTCCAAAGCACGATATGGATTCCTGGATTCACACTGATAAAAAAAAGAACTCTTTTGAAAGCAAACAAGACTTGCTTTCACCATCCAATATCAGTCCCAATTTCTAAGTGGAGACCTTCTTCCTGACTCATCTCTGAAAAATAGACCGGTCAAGTCCTTGGCATTTTGTTCTGGGTTGTCCAATGGTGGTTTTACTATTTTTTATCCTTGGAACTGCCAGAGACCTTTTTACGTCTTGAAAGTTATTTGGATATTTCTTTGCTTGTTAATTTTGGCAAAGCATTAACACACGTGGGAGGGGCACGGGCACTCTTGTGTGGACGATGTGTTTTGTTCAAAGCTCATTGAAAAATGATGCCTTTACTGGGTACCTCTGACCAGCCTCAGGCTGTTTGAGATTAGTTTTAGATTCGTAGACTGTGGCCACTCATTGACCATGTGGTTCTGGCCTCTACACATGCAGGAAAATATCCTTTTCCCCAGGAAGTCCTTTTGTTCCATCACAGTTATCCCAAAAGCATTAAATGAAGAGGACAATTTTATTTTATTTATTTATTTATTTATTTATTTATTTTTTAAAGATTTTATTTATTTATTTGAGAGAGAGAATGAGACAGAGAGAGAGAGCATGAGAGGGGGGAGGATCAGAGGGAGAAGCAGACTCCCTGCTGAGCAGGGAGTCCGATGCGGGACTCGATCCCGGGACTCCAGGATCATGACCTGAGCCGAAGGCAGTCGCTTAACCAACTGAGCCACCCAGGCGCCCCGAAGAGGACAATTTTAGACAAATGCAATCCGCAGCTGTTTTTCTCCTTGCAGGAGGAGGGGAAGCTGTGGTAAGTGGTTCTCTGCAGTCTGTGGCTGTACCTTTGCACCTGTCAGTCTTAGAGGTGTGGCCAGGTGTGTGCCTGGATATTTGAAAACTAAGTTCTGTATCCAAAAAAAAAGAGTCTGGAGATTTCATCCCCCAGTCTCAATTTTTGAGGTTGGTTAATCCACATTGGATGTTCCCAAGTTTGGTAATGGAACAAGTTCCCTCCTTGGTGTCCCAAGACCTGGACCCACTTTCAGTTCTGATATACCCTGTTCTTTGACCTTCAACTAGCTCCTCAGCTTTATTTCCTGCACTGAGTATGAGTATAATAATACCCACCTCATTAGTGACTTTATGAGCAAATAAGATGCTGTGTATGAATGCGCTTTGAAAAAAAAAATCAAGACACTCAAAAAGCACATTGTTAACATCATCTGTATTAGACCTCCCTATTGATACAGTAATAATGTACTCAGTTTTGTCTTGCACACTGCCAAGTTTTCACCATGCTTTCACAAGTGTTACCTTGTTTTTCATTTGAATGCCATTGATGTGCTCTCTCTCTAGAACCATAGCAAGCTAGTAGAAAAGAGACCAGACAAATGACAAAAATTATGTTCTCAAAGTGTGTATATTAGCTGGGGAGATAGAACTAGCTATGTGTAGCCACTTACAAAATTGTCATCTTATTTAGACTGATAAGGTTTACATGGGTCAGGAATAGACACATGTCTCTATGCTTTGGGTGAACAGATGGAGGCCAATATGACCTTTTGGATCACAGGCTTCTCTATTTCCACTATGAATCCATGATCACCAAACCTAGATCTTTCAAACATGAAAGGCTCTTTTGCTAGGTTTCTCAGATTAATTTGCTTTCTCATTCTTACAGATTTATTTCAAAACATGCCTACTCCACTCAAATGTTTGACTTATCCCCCTTAGCAGATAGGACCTCCTCTTGCTTTATTGAAAATGTAGAAGAAATCATACAGGGGCTAAACATCTTAGTACCAAGCCCTAAGCCACCTGCACCTGTGCAGATCCTCTCCCTCCTCCCTCCTTTACTGTTGGACCCACGGTGCTCTTCCTCCTCTCCAAGGTAGATTCTCTTTTCCATCACCCCTCAAACTCTGGGTCCCCCTGCTCCTACCTTTACAGGAATCCAATACTATTTATAAATTCTCTTCTCTTTCTTATCTTTACAACTACTATTTCTACCACAGGGGCCTTCCTACTGGCTGTGAAGAAACTCAAATTTCCTATCTTAAAATAATCAATCAAGCAAATAAACATACCTTTCTGTACTCCGCATCTTCCTCCAGCTGCTACCCTATTGCTATTTTCTTGGCCACAGCCAAACTGGTGGAAAGTATGGGCTATAATTTTGGGCTATACTTTTGTAAAGAATGATCTGTGCCACCCGCACTCTTTGTTCCTATTTCCTCACTCCCTATTCACAATGAAGTTCACATCATTGGCTTCTGCCCTCATCACTCTGCCAACAGTGTCATTAGTTCATCAATGATCTCCATGTTCCTAAATCCAATGGCTGTTTTAAATTCTTTGTTCCCTTGACCCTTAGCAGGGTCACTGGTGACTAATGTGTCATCATTGAAACCACCTCTTCCCTTGGATCCTGTGATGGCACATCCCCTTGGTTCTCTTTCTATCACTCTACAATCCCCTTTTCAATCTCTTCTATTTAATTGTGAAATATTAGAGTTGTCCAAGATATTTCCTACCTTTACTCATTTTTTCTTGGGCAATCTCCTTTATTGTTTCTCTTACTAGTTATATATACCTATAGCTTCCACATTTTTATTTGAAGTTAATACCTCTCTGCTGAGTACTGGGTTCAAATCTCTGGCCAGTTTCCATCTTTACTTAAACGCTTCTCATGCATCTCAAATTTGCTGTGTTCACAAACTTGTGAGTTTTCTTCTCAAATGTGACCCTCATCTCTAGTTTCTAATTTCCACTGAAGGACCCCCATGCCATCCAGCTCTGAAGGAGAGTTATGTTCTCCTTGACACCTTCCTGTCCCTGCTCTCCATTTCCAAAATATTGCCAAATCTCAATGCCTTACCTCCTAATCTATATGGAATCTGGGCTCTCCATGTCCAGTGCCATCACACCAGTCCAAATCACGATCCCCTTCTTTCAGAGCCATGTAGTAACTACCAACCAATCTACCCTTACGCCACCAGTTTCCACGATGTGTCCAGCATGGTCATTGCAAATGGAAAGACTTGTTGTGATAGAATAACATTATTTCTTTCTACCCCCTGACTTTCACTCATTCAGCCAGGCATTTCACACTCAGTGCCTCAGGAAAAGAATTACACACACAGCAGAGTACAGAGAAAAAGAAATCTAGTTGTTGAGAACCCAAAATTAGGCTGAAGAGGGATGGAAAGGAGTTATATGCATGGAAAACAGATGTGAAAGAATACCTATAAATATCCCATATCCCGAACTGAAAAGAATTCTCAAGATTGCAGGGATGGGTGGAGATAAAGGGGCCATAACAAGAGAAAGAGAGAGGTTGGGGCTTGGGACAAAGGGATCAAATTTTCAGGGGCCCAGGAGTAGGGATCAGAGAGAGCCCAGCCTCCTTTCCCTGACCTGGACTCCTGGCTGATGACCAAGAGACCTCTACTCTCCACTTGAGCAAGGACCAGAGCTCTGCCAACCTGAGGATGAACTCCTTAAATTGTCTTCCCAGTAGGTGCCAGTGGTTGGCATCCACCAAGGACTTCTCTTCCACTCTACCTGCTGACCACCAACAGGAGGGACACACTTCCAACAGAGGCTTTGGAAAGTCACATCTGACTCACCCCTTGATGACAAAGCTACTTTTGATGACCCAGGGAACTCCTATACACCTGGAAGGAAGGTGGGGTGCTGGAGCCTGGATTCTGGCAGTGAGGTAGAGAAGGCAGCATTGCAAAGAACTCTGAAAAAAGAAGCTGCCACTTCCTTGCTTAACATCAGTCCATGGCTTCTCAAATCTTAGCATGGCCTTTGGGACCCTCAAATGTCTGGCCCCTGCTGACCCTCCCTATCTTGCCCCAATCTTTTCCTCTCTCTCTCAGCCTTCTTGTTTCACTCTGTATGTGAGCCACCAGACTTTGTCTGCCTAGGACTCTGCACTTGACTGGAAGTCATTTTATCCCCCCTATTTAGCTCTAAGCTCAGCATTACCCCCAAAGGGGAGCCTCTCCTAATGGCCCTGCAGCTAGATCAGATTCTTCTGTCACATGCTTACACAGAGCCCAGTCCTATTCTTGAGTTCTGTTTGTAATTAGACATTCATTATTATGGTGATTTGATAAATGGGTGTCCCTCTAGCCAGACTGGGTACTCTATGAGTTTTTTAAAAAACAATTTTGTCCACTGTTTTATATATATTCACCAACTCTGCCCTAAATCTCAGTACCCTTTGTCAAATCACAAATCACAGAGCTCTCCAAGAGTTAGTTCCTGGACAATTGCAGGCTTTTGTCCTATTGTATGGAGTTGGGGGAAGATTCGATGAACAATTTGTAACCTGTAAAGTGCTAACCAGATGTGCAGGACTGTGCTTCCCATCTTATGAGCAGAGGCGTTGAGGAGCTCGTTCTGGTCAGATCTTGACAGCTCATTGTCAGCCCCCCTCTCCAGGACCTTTCCCTCCCACTCTGTCTTATCTGTGAAGTCTGTTGTCCAGGGATATTAGTAATTCAGTCTTCAAACTCACTTGCCACATTTCTCCTTGCAGGCTACTTTTGGTTAACGTTTTTTGCTTTGATGTTTTGTTTTACTGGTGAGCCTGGCAAGCCACTATTTTGTGTGCCATGTTATATGAGGTTTTATTATATTGCATTGTTTACACCTTGTCTGTGACAGGTACGAGCAGCACTTACCACCCTGTGGTTTTCCAGCAGTGAAAATAATAGAGGAATTTCATACAGGTAAAATAATTAGTGGTTTAGACAAAAATATGAATACAATTTGTCACACAGAGTATTAGCCTTTTTTTTTTCTTTTGGTACAAGTGTCAGTTTCTGGGGTTACCAAGACAGATGACACAGAATTTTATCCTTTTAACTATGAATTAGGGTTTCCTGGGTGCTTCCTG
The DNA here is from genome assembly GCF_004348235.1 of Phoca vitulina. NCBI lineage: Eukaryota > Metazoa > Chordata > Mammalia > Carnivora > Phocidae > Phoca > Phoca vitulina. Next base: position 2,790,528 of record NW_022589761.1, on the reverse strand, counting down.
GCAGCGGATGGTCCAGACTGCAGGTTGTGATGTCCAGGCTCAGTGCATCAGCCTTAACTACTGATGAACTGGGTGTTTTTACAAATCTCGACTCATTTGGTTTTGTCCCTATATTTGCCTTCCCCACAGCGGGCAGTACTGATCCAGGAGCTCTTCTCTTCTCGTGTGTGAGTCCCTTCACCAACAGCTGCGAGACAGAAAGGGGAGGATGGCAGAACTCAAGGAAGCCTTGGAAATTTTGCCTGACCTAAATCCGGCAACATTTAAGAAAAGGAAAGAAAATGAACACTCCCATTAAAATTGAATTTCATATAAACAATAAACAAAATCTTAGTATTTACATGTCCCATGAAATATTTGGTACATACTTATTCTAAAGAATTATTCATTGCTTATCTGAAATTCAAATTTACCTGCATGTCCTGTATTTTATGTGGCAACTCTAGCCAAACTCCCTCAGTTTCAAAAGTGGGAACATGGATACTCTGGTTGGGGGATGTTTCCAAGAGCCCACCAATTCTCCTTGAGACTGATTTTTTGGGTTTCAGCTTTGCTTTCTCCCTCTGTGCATGGTGGGGGGCACACTTTTGCTGCACCTGGGGTTTCTTGGATGGAGTAGGTAGAGGAGGTGGAGCTCCAGAGAGTGGGTTCTCTATTCCCTATATCTGTGTTTCAAAATCTTTGAGCTGGGGTGTGAGACTGCCCATCCTCCCTCCAGGGAGATCCTCCTTATAAGGGCCTCTGTCCCCAAGGCTCTGCCATTATCCCACGGTGCCTCATCCGTCCTCTCTGCTGTGAGGTTAAGGCTTCTCTACTTCTTTCTTTTCTCCCTCTTTGTGAACTTAGCAACTTCATCCTTAACACTTTCGGAATAGGAAATGGTGAAGGTTTGCCTTCCTTTTGCCCTTGAGGGGATTAGACAACACACACTACGATGTAGAGGAGAGGATGGATGTGCCTTCACCTGGGGAGCCTTCTAGTGACTGGATGTGCTAGTGGGGACACACCATTCATGTCCATTCCTCTGTGACCCCCCTGTGGCACGTGTGCTCAGACCCCCACCCAAGGAGCCCTGGGGTTGAGGAAAATCTTAGTTCAGGAGTATTTCAGGAAGTGGAAGAGGACAATATGAGTATTATATACATACATATGTACATATATGTACACACACACACTAGCATATAAACAAAAACCCCCAGCTCTGATTATCAACACCCTATATCCCCCTGGTAAATAATTCAAGTCTTTAAAGACACTTCTCTCATGGTGGAGCAGACCTGGCGGAAAGCAACCTAGGTGATAAACAAAGCCATGGAAGGACAGGTAGCATTTCCTCTGAAATACTGGTCAAGAGTGACCCCAGAGGCATAATTAGGGACAGAAGATTTATGAAGTAGCAAGGTGTAGGGATTTAGGGCTCTCTTTTCTGTGGGTCAAAAGGAGGAAGAAAAGGAAATATATATATATGAAAAATGAGAACCAAATATTTTCCTACCACGGCAACAATGTTCTTGTGCTCTCCCCATGGAGCACAGTGGCTGCTTAACAACAGGTGTGATGAATTTGAATGGCTAAAAGATGATCAGAACGGCAGGACTCGGTCCCTGACTCCTAGTCCAGTTCTTTTTTTTTTTTTTAAGATTTTATTTATTTATTTGACAGAGAGAGACACAGCGAGAGAGGGAACACAAGCAGGGGGAGTAGGAGAGGGAGAAGGAGGCTTCCCGCTGAGCAGGGAGCCCGATATGGGGCTCGATCCCAGGACCCTGGGGTCCCGACCTGAGCCGAAGGCAGACACTTAACGACTGAGCCACCCAGGTGCCCCAAGTCCACCTCTACTTACGTTGCATTGGCATTTCCGGGCACAGTGATGAGAAAATAAAACCAGATTAGAGGCATAAGAATAGGGAAGGAGGAAATAAAGCAATTTCCTACAGAATGTTCCCAAGGTGGGGTGGGGGTGGGCAGTCAGGTGGGGCAGGACACAAAGAGGAGAGGTTCAACCATGGCAAGAGAGGGGCCCTCTCTTCTCTTGCTCCCTGTGGGAGTGAGGAGCAAGGACCTTTGTCATAACTTGTGAAGAGTCTTTTTTTAATTTCAACAAACAACTCTTGAGTTATAGGGCCGGGGAGGGTTCTGTGGGGCTCTCTGTTCTCCCTTTTGTGGGTCTGGGCCACTGGGCCTTGGGCTCTGGCTGACACAGTCCTGGTGCTGAAGCCCAGCCCCCACCCCGCCCCCATCCTCCCTGCTTGCCTCCACGGAGAGAGCGGGCATCTCCACCAGGGTGACGCCCTGTCTAAATTAACTCCTAGCTGGTGGTAGAGTGGTAGAGTGGGAGAAACCGAACGCCCTGCTACACTGACTCTTCTCTTCTTCTAAATTCACATCTGCCAGCCCCTTGGTTGAGAAATCCTGTCACCCATGCCTATTCCTGGAATGGCTGGTTCCTGTGATGCCACTGGACGGAGTCTGGAGGAGAGGGGGTGACACGGGCTGCCTGTGTGTGTGTGTGTGTGTGTGTGTGCACGCGTGTACTGCATACATAGAGATATGCGGCGTGTGTGCATACATACATATACATGGAGTCATATATTTGCTCTGCACGCATTCAAGGAGGAGAATGTTGCAGAGTGTGCTTGCCATGAATTTTTGATCTGGTGCTCTATGCCGTTACCACATAATGAATATTGGTGAATATCACTTTAACTTAGGGATCATTCCAGGGTAAAAATACCGTCCATCAGAATTTTGGAGAGGAAAGTTCCCGTGGCAATCCATTCGCCGGGATGGAGATGTATGTGCATAAGCAGTGGAAATTGAAAACCCATGTTAAGTGGTTGAAAAGCCTCCAGCAGGAGATGGGGACCAGCCGTTCAGGCAGTGTTGTCTGCGGATGTTGCCTGGAGAATAAAAGCCTCGTTTGCTTCGCAGCCTTGGGGTGGGGGCCCTGACAACACGTAGACAAGCGTCTGTGTCCTCCTCTGACCCACCAAGCGGAAGTGAGACCTCAGGAGGCAGTGATGGGATGGAGTGAGCCTGGGCCGGCGACTCTCCTTCCCCCATGAATGAGGGCAGGACTAGAGGCAAGGGTGGGAGGGAGAATGCAGGCCCCGCTTTCCAGGGGTCCCAGCAAATGTGCATGGGGCGGGGACTGAAGGTTGTCAGGTGATGAGGCGGGCGGGGGCAGATTGCTAAACACACTGTAGCACATGGGGCCTCCCGAGGAGGAAGAGTCAGCCCCCCCCTACAAAATGCAAGATCTCACCAGTTGAGAGATGGGTGTCTGAGGGCGCTGCCGATTGTCATGGGCTACGTGGGGCAGCGAGACCACCATAGGCTGCTGCAGGCTGCTCTGGCCTTTTCAGTGGAGACCCCTTCACCTGCTTGTGACTGCATGAGCTGCAGCTGCATCCGAGTCCTGGAGGCAGGCATGGGTGTAGGGCACGGAAGCCAGCGAAATGCACTCAGCAGGATGCTTTCTGTGCAGGTGGCAGGAGCCTTGAGTAGAGGGAATTCACCAACATGCATAACTGCATGCTGCCTGCAGACCCAGCTGCCTAAGGGCTGGGACAGTGCTCTCAGACCAGGGTGGACAGGAGCTTGCTGGTCTGAGAGCTCTGTCCCTCTCAGCTCTGTTCCCAGGATGACTGCAGCAGCTCCAGCACCTGCACCCACCCTCCGGCGCATCTCCACACCAGCAGTCTCACAAGCTGTCTGCATCTCACAGACTCTAATTGGGCCATGTGTCTAATTCTATCCAATCCCGCTGGACAGATGAATGTGAAGGGCTGGTGGCTTGAACTATGGCTTTTGGGCTCCACCTCTGAGCGGGGTGTGGGACTAACTTAAAGAAAAAGGCTAAGAGTGTTGGAGAGGGGAGTTTATAGGAGCGAAACTGGAAAGCTGGGGTAGGATTTCCAAGTGAAGTGTGAATGGAGACAAAAGAGGAAGAGCATGGAGGGGCGGGGTCGAGGCACCCTGCTGCGGTCCTGGCCCCATCACAGAATGTCTGTATGAACCTTGGTCACCCTCTGGACCTATTCCTATCCAGGATGATCACTGGAGTCCCTTTCAGCTCTGTCCCTGATTCCTGTCAGATCCATGGTGAAAATTCACAAGAACATTAGGTTTAGCAAAGGTGGCTACTTTATACTTCAAAGGCCTCTTAGAAAGTCATTCTTAAAATAAAACTTAAAAAAAAAATAAAACAAAGACAATGGATCTCTCCCAAACTCTAGGAATTGTGGTCCTTTGTTCTCTGGGGGAAAAAAGGTTGATGGCTTGCTAATGAACTGTAGGGGTGATTTTGATGACACTTTCTTCAACACCAAACGTCAGCGACGACTTTGGGTGAAACGGTAAATTTTGTGATTTCCAAATCTGTTGAGAAAAATAGTATGCAGATCATACAGAACAGGGCAGAAGTATAATGGATGCCCTTTAAAATAAGCTTTCTCGGGGTGCCTGAGTGGCTTAGACGGTTAAGCGTCTGCCTTCAGCTCAGGTCATGATCCCAGGGTCCTGGGATTGAGCCCTGCATTGGGCTCCCTGCTTGGTACCCTCTGCCTGCCGATCCCCCTGCTTATGCTCTCTCTCTCTGACAAATAAATAAATAAAGTCTTTAAAAATAAATAAAATAAACTTTCTCAGGTTTGCCGGATTGCACTCGCAGAGAGGGGCCTTGTCCCCTCAGGGACTCACATTCTGCCACTTGTCTCTACAGACACTCTGTTGGGAGAGAGTGCTGGACACACAACAAAGTGACCCCGTCCTTCTGCAGCTTTCAGCCCAAAGCCATCAATCAATTAATTCCTCCAACCAGAGTAGGATGCGTTTGATGAGTACGGCCAGTCTTGTGTCGAAGGGACCTAACACAGAGGAAGGATCAATGATGTTCTGCCCAGGGAAGCAGCATTTAATCTGATACAGGTGGGAAGGGGTTGACCAGGGGAAAAGGAGAGAGGAAGCCTTCTGGAATGCAGAGGACATTGGGTGTGAAGGAGTGTGGGAGTTTTGAAACTAAATGGGTGTGGTTAGGGGTGATGGGCGTGCAGAGATAAGTGGGAAGGAAGTGGAGAAACAGGCAGAAGTAGAATCATTTGCAGCCTCCTGCGCTGGGGAAAGGATCCTGGAATTCATCTCAATAGTGATGAGAAGCCAGAGAAGGAGTTTCTTTTCTTTTTTTTAAATTTTATTTTATTATGTTATGTTAGTCACCATAGGTTACATCATTAGTTTTTGATGTAGTGTTCCATGATTCATTGTTTGCGTATAACAAGGAGTTTATTTTCTTACACCTATTTTTAAGCAGGGGAGTGACTTGGTTAAAATAGCATTTTTTTCAAGGTCATATTGCAGAAATATAACCTGATTTATGTTTTATTTTTAAAAATGATTTAAAGATTTAATTAATTAATTTATCTGAGCAGGGGAAGGGAGGGGAAGAGGGGGAGTGAGAGGGACAAGCAGACTCTTCTGTGAACACAGAGCCCAACATGGCCTGATGCCGTGACCCTGAGATCACAAGCCAAAATCAAGAGTTGGACACTCAACCGACTGCATCACCCAGGCTCCCGGCTTGCAGGGGAGCAAGAGAAGAAGGAAAGAGACCAACAAGAGGCTGCTTTAATAGTTGAGATGAAAGGGGAATGGAAGAGAATGTTCGTAAATCATAAATCTAATAAGGGACTTGAATCCAAAATATATAAAGAACCGTTATAATTCAATAATAAAAGGTAACCCAATTAAAAATGGGCAAAGGCTGGGCGCCTGGGTGGCTCAGTCAGTTAAGCGGCTGCCTTCGGCTCAGGTCATGATCCCAGAGTCCTGGGATCGAGCCCCACATCGGGCTCCCTGCTCCGCGGGAAGCCTGCTTCTCCCTCTGCCACTCCCCCTGCTTGTGTTCCCTCTCTCGCTGTGTCTCTCTCTGTCAAATAAATAAAATCTTAAAAAAAAAAAAATGGGCAAAGGCTCTGAATCGACATTTTTCTAAAGAAGACATACAAATGATCAATAAGCACATGAAAAGATGCTCAACACCATTCTTCCTTATGGAAATGCAAATCATAACTACAATGCGGTAGCCTTTTCCAGCCCAGCCAATGGACAGCATACTTAAACTTGGCCCAAAGCCTTCACTGACAGGCACCTAGAGGATAAAGTACAGACTCCCTAAAACATCTTAGGCTACCCTCCCTTTCCAGTTCTATCTTCTGTCCCTCCCCCACCAGCACGATCCTATCAATTCTTCTTTAGAATGCCCTCACTCTTTCCCCCTCTGGACTTGGCTTTGCAGGTCCATCATGGAGATCTAGGCCAGGTGCCCTCTCACCTGAACACCCTTCTCTGCCCCTGGCGAGGATGTTCCTCCTCTTACATCCCAGCACTTGCAGCCAAGCCTGTTGTGCTCTGGGCTATAGATTTCTTGCTATTTCTTCTCTGCTTCCCACATTGACCCCAGGCACTGTGGAAGTCAATGTCTGGGCCCAGAGTTGTGTTCTCCACAGAGCGCCAGGCGGAAGCAAGTGGTAGGTTAGGATGGCTGAGTCTACAGTCTATAGACCTGCCTGTCCCCCACAGCACTGTCCTCACCCTGGTCTCTTCCCATGGGCAGCCAAGACCCTCAGGTGCTATCAGAGGCAGGATTGGCCAGAGTGAGGGCTGAAGGTCAAGTTGAGAAGTTACGGGTGGTAGATGCACAGCCAGGGTTGGCCTCACTGGGGACAGAGTGACCTAGAACAGAAACACTGATCAAGGAACACGAACCAACATGTGAAAGGGGGATCACCCATTGAGATTGCCTGTGGAAGCGAGGGAGGGAAAGAGAGAAAGGGCTGGGGACAGTTGAACTGTAGTCTCTGCATCACAAGGGATTGGGATGGGGAAAGGGAGCATGCTGCCTTCTTTGAGAGATGAGCAGAGAAACCCAGCTCTCCAGGATCTCTGTGTCACTGGAGGTAACCATCACTCTTCATCTCCTAGCTGTAAGTGCCCACCACCCGCATATGTCATAGGCAACTGTCTTCTCATCCTCCAGACACAGTCCCACTGCTACCTCCTTCATGACTCCTCTCTGTACTCCTCCCAGAAAAGTAAGGGGTCTGCACCCCACTTGATCTGCTATCTTTTGGCCTTGCTGCCTCTGAGCCCTGGTTATAGCTCATCCCTAGATTGAGGTAAATTCTCAGGTCACTGTGACGTCCCCAACTGGGCACAGCAGGTACCCCATCCATACCTGCTGCCATCGGATTCCAGGTCACCCCTGCAAGGCAGACAGCACAGGCCCTGGTGCCAATTATAGAGAAGGGGAAACTGAGGCCACATAGCTGTGTTGGGCAGAACAGAGACCTGCTCTCCAGGTGTCCTGGTCCTTTGTATACATAGCACCTTTTATCGATTCCTTGTTTGGGGAGGAAAAATACTCTGCTGAGAATGTCACCTTGGTGGTGTCCTCCCCTGGGCTATGGTAGAAGCTATGGCAAAGCTCAGGTGGGAGGCAGGTGGCACTGGGGTCACGTCCAAAGACAGAAGGATAAGATGGGTGCTTCTGAGTCTGGGAGAGGGAAGCTGGGTGAGGCTGAGAAGCGTTTCCTTTCCTAGTTGTGGGAGACACCACACACATGCACACACGCACATGCCTCCCTTTTATGGAACCCTTCAGTTCTGACTGTCACCTGGAATTGTTCTGACCACATGCCAAGACCTTTCTGCATCCTTTGGTGGCGTCAGTTGGAATATTCGCAGCAGCCCCAAGGACCTACAGTGAGGATCCCCGACGTGCACCCTCAAGAAATCATTTCTTCACTCCCCTCCCTGCAGGTTACAGAGTGGACCACCCTACAGGCCCAACTTCAGAGAAAGCAACTTTTGAAAACTTTAATTTTAGAACCTTCTCAAATTAAGACTATTTTGTACTGATCTAAAGAATAGGTTCACACTTCAAAAGGGCATTCAGTGTGGGGTTGCTTTGAACAACAAATTCCTTTAGTACAGTTTTATAACATTTTTTAAAAAAGATCCCAGGACCTGGGAGCATGACCAGAGCCCAAGGCAGAGGCTTAACTGACTGAGCCACCCAGGCGCCCCAGTCATGTAGATTTTTTTAACTTGAAAATGCCCATAAGGATGAGAAACATCCACTGGTGTCTCTGATCCCATCAGCCAGAGATAACCGCTCTTAATATTTTGTTGCATCATCTTTCACCTAAGTGTGTAAAATAGACACAGATTTCATGTGTGGTAGACTCTTACACAAGTCACGATACGCAGTATATTCACTTGTTTGATTTTAAAAATAGCCTGGTGGGCCTCTAGCTCTTTAAGGCACATGTCAGATGATTTCAAATCCATTTTTTCCCCTCTGTAATTGTCCCAAGAAGAACCTCTGTCTCACTGACTCTGACTTTTCCAAATCCATTGTCCCATAGTCTCTGAGCCCAGAAACATCCTGATATGCCCCCGACTCCACCTGTGCCTTTTTACCGGTAGGAAAGAGAATGGGCAAAGGGAATCATGAGTACACACAATTAAGAAAATAAGGTGATTAACGTCTCTTAAGGAGTTTATAAATGATTTATGTCTCGATCAGGGAAAATCCTCTCGTACGATTTTCTTTTTCTGAGGAGTTGGCCGAATAATTCACGTACTTTAGGGGATGCCAAAAAAAAAAAATCTGACTTAACCTCTGTTGATTTTTATTAAAGCCTTGGTCTAAATACTTTGTCAATGAGAGCCATGAAAAGTCTATTCCTGCCTTTCAAAGTCCTTACTTTGCAAAGCCGTGGACCAATGGTCTCCTGAATCTTTAATCTGAGAATGATTTCAGACTAATATTCGAACTCAAGTACAGAGATATTTCCCACCGTCCATCCAAACAAAATGAAGTCAGCTTTGACTGTGCAAAATGTCGATGAATTCTTCAGAGTAAATCAGCCTTGTCAGAGTGATGCAGAACCGTCAGCTCTTTGTGACATAATATAATATGAAATGATATTGAACAACATGCGTTTGGCACTAAATTGTTAGCGGGTTTTAGCTTTGACAGCAGCAAGTTTATTGCTTTAATCCCAAGGTCTTTTAACCCTCTTTGACATAAATTGAGGTTGGCTTTTGTGAAAAAAACTCCACTTTACTCTCTCTTCCTTTACCTAAAACTGCTTTTAACAATTTATGCTGGTACATCAGACACTCATTTTGAGTGACAAAAAGGGGAAAAAAAGATCTATCAGAATGGAAGGGAGGAAAGGCCAGCTTAGGCTAAGCGGTCTGCGTGTCTTTTGGTGCCCATGCCGCGGCTTTCTTCAGGTGAGTGTGCATTTTCAGTTATAATAATGTGTGGCTCCTGCAAAGAAAACAAGGCTGGGCAGCAGGCTACAGCAAGGTGGAAGACGGCCACTGTCAGGGAACAAAGGCTCATAATTGGAAACAGAAGCCGTTTTGCATTTTGCTCTAATTGAACACATTTCCATATATGGGTTCGTGCCTTCCTCCTTCACCACCTACCCCCATACATTTTTAGAGATCAAAGATGACTTTTCTTTTACATAAATAGTTTTGGAACACTGATTTAGTAAGTGTGGCATATAAACAAAGACTCCCCAAATTCTATGTCATAATTGTAGTACCAGACGGCCGGCTGGGCTGCAGGATCACAGAACGGGAGGGCTGGAGAGGGCCCAGGGTCTTCCCCTTCAGTCTCTCCTCTCAGGGCTCCTGTTTCTGCAGAGACCCTCCAAACTCGCCTGGGATGCTTTTGGAGAGGGCCTTCTTCACCATGGAGGCTGTTCCATTTTGGGGCACACGTGATCCGCCCTTAGCATCTTGGTCCTCCGTGCGCTGGGTGGAAGAGCCCAGAGTGAATCAAATCTTGCAGCCCGACCCCTCCCTCCCACCCCAAGAAACTGCAGATCTCTGAACACAGTGAGTTTTTTTTTCCCCCCGTTTCTTTGTCTTAAAAAAGTTCTGGTTTCCTTTGTCCTAGTAAGTGTACATTCAGGCATTTATCCTAAAGAAGTAGTCAGAAAAAATGCGATAGATGTGTGCAGACAGCACTAGATTGTGGTAATTATGAGTCTTGGCTGCAGCATCAGGCAGACCTGGGTTGAAATTCCAGCTCTGCTCCCTGCCCAGAACGTCACTGCCAGTTAGTTACTTAAAATTTCTAAGTTCATTTTTCTCATCGATAAAACAGAGAAATTAACAGTATCTCCCTCCTAGGCTTAGACGGATTAAAGGACAAAACATAGACGATACTTCCTTAGTACAAGGAAGTCTTTCTGGTTATTGGAATACCAATGTCTCCACAGCGTTGCTTGTAGATCTGGAAGTCAGACTCAACCTACATTCATTAGTAGGTGACGGTACAGGAACGCCGTGTGGCCATTAAAAATAATTTTGTACACATACTTTATGGACGTGAGAGACATGCACATTCAAAATATATATTGTTATAGATAATAACAAGATATATTAATTGCAAAAACAGATTATGAAATCACATGACTCCACTGTATAAATGCAATTTATCATGGAATGCAGTATGTAAAAACTGGAAAGGATATATATCTCTAGCTGTTGAGATTGTGATTTCTAATGTTTTTCTCTTTTGCTTATCTGTAGTTTCCATAGTTTGTTACTCTAATATATGTATCAAAATAGTATCTGTATATAGTATATGTATCAAAACACTTGCATAATAAAGAAAGTTTAATACTCAGGGGAAAAGTACGCTCCTTCACGGATCCCCATTGGACATGGTTGAAATTCCTGCCCTCCCCGCCGAATGTTAATTATAGGATTCCTTGGTCTATCAGTGCCCCTCTAATCATGTGGGCCCAGATGTGCACATGAAATTCCAGGTGTTTTCTCATCAGGGCTCAGAGCCAGGTGGAGCCGAAACTTCCTTTCCCTGTACCGGTGGATCCCATCTTATTTGTGCACAGCAAACTTCTCCAGATTGTCCTCACCAGACTCTTGGGTTGTAGGTCACTGTCAAGATGTCCTCTGCTGTGGCCAAAAGGCTTCCTTGCTCCCCCACCTCCTCCAACACGGGGCTTGCCTCTCATTTTGTCTCCTTGGCCCTCCACCATTTCAGCTCCCAGCCCTGTGTGGTAGGGCCCAGTTGGGGTGAGATGGGAGATGCTACTGAGTCAATGCCAAAAACAGTGGCCAGTGGGAAATGCTTTATAGATGTGTGTTGGGTGTTATGGTAAAGACTGTCAGGTTTCTTACTTGCCTTTTTTATTTCTAGAGGTTAAGATCTTGCTAATATATTTCTCTCCAGTTTGAATCTGTTATGTAGAACTAGGCTCAAGCTTCAATTATTTTGCAAGTGGTTCAATAGTTCAATAAATTATTCAGGGTTACAGTTCACATTGCTTTAACCAAATAAACCGATCTGGTTATGAGACATGATGGTAGTCAGACCATAGGTGGGCACACTACTCTCCCTTTGCGGTTGTTTGTTTATTTTTCTCTTAAAAAATATGCCAACAATTCATACATTAATTATAGCCAAGCAGATGTAAGGAAAACTCCTCTCTCCACTGTGACTCCTGATAAGCAGCTCTAAAATCCACTAGAGGTACCAAGAAGAAAGAACCCTTCTGCAAGACCCTTTGAATAACAAAGTCCCTAGGCCAGTTGTGAGATGTCACTTCCCCTAGGTCTGAACTGCAAGTTTTCAGGCTGGGTCTCTGTAGGTTGAGGTCACTTCCTCAGGTGTTGGAGGGGTGGGCGGCGACGGTATTGAAAACCTTCTAGTGTCCAGGGCAGAAAGAGCTATTTCCAAGGATAGCCATAGGGATCTTCCCCTCTGTTCTGTTTGATAGTCGTGTTGGCTTCTTTAGCCCCTGGGAACCGTCCAAGAAGGGTCCTGAGGGCATTTCTATCTACTCAAGACCACCTCTGCTGCCATCAAGATTGGGTTTTCAGGAAACTGAAGGAGCCGGGGAAGGAACAAAATCCCTGTCCCTGGCTGCCCTAGGCTTTACTCTGTGGTCATGAGGTGATTCCCCACATGGCACCTCCATTTGGTGGTTTAGTACAGCGAGGTCACACCTTTTAGAATACAAACTTTGGCTATGAGTCCCACTCCTAGGCCCCTGGGCCTGATAACCCTGGGGCTCTTGACAGGACATTGTCCACCCTCATTGTCCACCATGAAGCAGCCTGTGGGATGTGACTTGCTCTTAAGGACTCAAAGCTTATTGGCTGCCTGCCTAAATATGGCCTCAAACCCTGGTCATGCTGATCTTTAAAATAATAAAAAAAAAAAATCCCAAATCCTGTTCCACTTACCATGGGAAGCAGGGAAAACTCCTTTCAATCCCCCTGAGGAGTCTTGTGTGACTTATTTCTCCCACTTCTTACACAGAACTATTGACATATCTGGAGCCCTGCCCTATGGCTGCTTCTTCCCCACTAACCACATAGACACAGGCAGGGGACCCCTGCCTTTTCCTTCATCCCAAGCTCTCTTAGCAAATGGCAGTGTCTTATGGTAAACCTTCACTGAAGACTGGGAAGGAGGATGGAAGGGCTTTCTGTGCAGCAGAAGTCAGACCTCCAAACCTCACATTCTGTTCCCATTTCTAAGCAGATAAAATCTACTCTCCCCTTTCAGGCAATGTCTGGGGATTGGGACAGGGGAGGCTCCCAGCCCAGGCCTATCACTATGTTTTTTTTGAAAATATTCCAGACTGGTGAGAAAGGATACACCTCCCCTAGCAGAGAGATGTGGCTGTGGTCATTTGTAGTTTTAAATAGGGGTTCTTTTCTTCCCCTCTCCTAAACATAGATAGGAGTTGCTCTCAGTGATGACATTTTAGGACTGTGATTGCAAACTGACTGCCTTGGACAGTGTCTGGTTCACAGATGTGATTTGTTTGGCTTGCTATAAATTAAAAAAAAAAAAAGCTAACATTTAAAAATCAGTGGATTTTATCCAAAAATTATTACATGTGTATCTTCTCTTTAAAAATCAGATTATCTGGCAACACAGAGGTCCTCACTGCTGTGGCAGTGATTGGCCATTGGTTCAGCTGTGTTCTCTGAACAGACCAAGAGCATTCTGGCTTGGCACCACCTACACCAGCCCCAAGGCAGCCCTTCCCTTCACTGCCTGACTTTTGCTTTTGCCTCTCCAGCCCTGGAAGATCAGGACAGCCAGGGAATCTATGGGCACTGCTTTAAAAATGTGGTCCTGACCTTTGGGTTTAGGCAACGACATGTAGTAGAAAGAAGCTTGGTCAGCAGACCTTTCGCAGTTCATTCATTTCTTCCCGTAAAACGAAGACAATGTCTGCCCAGTCTGCTGTTGTGAAATTTTGTGTTAAAATGCTCACACAAAAAAATGCTTTGAAGTCTTCAGAGGTGGCTGACAAAGTAAAAGTGATAGTTTTAGACTCTTACTACTTCAAACTCCATGAAACATCTGTATTATACGTTCTCTTCCTTTATCCTTGAAATTGGATACTGTTTTAAGAAAGAAACTTCAGTACCACAGAACTGACAAGTTGAAGGAGTTGACAGTTCTCTCTGATTTGATGCCCAGGCACATGTTGACCTTAATTTTGGGGGAGTCTAAACCAAGCCTTGGGTGCGAGTCTGGCATTTCAGAGGTGTTGCCATTTCTTTCAGGACACTGGGGCCACGTCTTGCTAATTGTCACATTGGTGTATGGAGTGTTTGATATTCAGGGACTCTGAGTGGTGTACAACACACAGAGATGGGGAGAGTGGTGGGGATGGGAAGGTTGTGGTGCCACATCCCAGAGGGATTGCTTTAGATGATGAAAAATGTCACAAAACAGACCCACCCGGTCTCTCAACTACAGGCAGTTGTAAATTCACGTGAGGGTGAATTTTCAAGACTGATTTTTTCATTCATTCACCTATGGGACTGTGCTGGGTACCCAGTGGCATTTCAGGGACCGCCAAAGAGATATCTCTCCAGAGAACTGTAGGAACCAGGAGGGGCTGGTAGACCAGCTGTCCCCACCCTGGAGGCTTGGGGAAACCATGCTTATTTCTTCTTGTGCTCTTTCTCAGGGGTGACAGTTGTGGGCCTATGACATCTAAAATAGATGTTCCTTCCATGTAGTGCTTGTGAGTGGGTTTGGATTTGGGTTGCTTTCCAAGCTTTTGCATTTAGAATTTCCTTCTAAATTCTTATGAAGGTGTATATATGAATAATGATTTCAGCACCATCTATATTGGCAATTTATTCCTAAATTTGTTTCTCTTCTGGTGTCAGAGACCCAGTGCTTTTGGCATTCCAACTCGCAGAGCCCTGACCCCTGTATACTGCCACCTTCCAGATGGTCACATGGTTACACAGGGTGGGTAAGACAGTGCTACCCTTCAGGGTCTGAGCCATTGTCCTCAGATAAAATCTAATCACTTAACTTTGGGCACCAAACATGCTCATCTTAAACTCACTTTGATCCCCCTGGGACTTGCCTGGAAATCACTGAGCAATAGAACGACCCTAAATTAGGACAGTGATCACTCCTTTTTTCTCATTGGCAGCCTTTATTCTGAATTCATGACCAGCCCCCCACTCTAAACCCACTCCCTGCAGACACTGCATTATCTTTGTTTTTCTTTCCTGTTCCTGCTTTCCATAATGCCCAGAGACAGGAGACACTTCCCTGTGCCACCCCCCCACCCCCAAGCATATTTTGAGAGCAGCAGGCTGGCTAACTTTCCAGGAAACTTGTATATAACAATCCATAACCAGCCGAGAATAAATTCAGGAAGCCAGGTAAATACATAATTCCTAACACTCCACCTGTTATACCACTGTGGGTTTTTTTTTTTGACAGTTATTAATAAAAATACCGTTTCCATTATGGCCCAGCTCCTGCTGTCCCAACTTTCTGGAGGGCCTCAGCTGACACGGGGGTGCAGCCCCAACCTGCTGCCATGTCAAATGATGTATCCAAGAAAAGCAACCAAGAGGAGGTTGTGTGTGTTAGCTGACTGACCACTGGGCTTCTAGGCCAATTGTTTATTTTCTATAAATCAGATCTTTGAGAACTAGGTACTCCTCCATATGTAATGAATACAGGGTTGGGCTCTCTGTCCCCCCAGCCTGCCCCTCCTGTGCTTTAACATATCACACGAGCCACAGGGGCTTGGAGCCTGGCCAGCTCAGTAGACAAGGCTGCTTTTCCCTGAGTCCTCCTCTCCTTGTGCACAGGATGTAAAGGGCAGTGAGTGGGATGAGATGGTCCCACCCCTCCCTTCTCACTTGGTTGCACCCCTCTCTTTCTGCACTAGGTGGGAAGCAGACAAAAGGGCTCTTCTTTCTTCCTTATCATGCCTTTTCTTGGAGTTCACTGTTATCCCATAATGTCAAGTGTGGTTGGTTTCACTTTTATGGGCATTTCTTTCTTTCTTTCTTTTTTTTAAGATTTTATTTATTTATTTGACAGAGAGAGACACAGCGAGAGAAGGGAACACAAGCAGGGGGAGTGGGAGAGGGAGAAGCAGGCTTCCTGCGGAGCAGGGAGCCTGACATGGGGCTTGATCCCAGGACCCTGGGATCAGGACCTGAGCTGAAGGCAGACGCTTAAAGACTGAGCTACCCAGGCGCCCCTGTGGGCATTTCTGAGATAGCTTTGGGATGACCCTTTGGTTGAGCTAGAAGCTCTGAGTGATCCTTCTGAGACACCAGCTTGGCTCCTGTCATCTCTTTCTGGAATCCTTTGGCCTCTCAGCATTGCTTTTATTTATTTATTTATTTCTTAATTAATCTCTCTCTTCTGTCATAGAGCTTTGCTACCATCACTCTGTGCAAAGGCCTGCTCCTATTTTATTTATTTATTTATTTATTTATTTATTTATTTATTTATTTATTTATCCATTCATTCATTCATTCATTTTCCCCATTTCCTACCCCTACAGGCAACTATTTTGATGGATTTAACATGTACTTGCTATTTTTGTTCATATATGTTCTTGAAAAATGTCTATTCTTGATTTGTACGCATGCAACCTAATTTTATATAAATGGCATTGGCTGAGACATCATCGACTTTTTTATTTCTCTTACTCAGCACTATGTTTTTAAGGCCCGTCCATGTCGGTATGTGCACATCCATGCTGTTTCTTCCAGTTGCTGTATTGGACCCCATGGTTTGCATCTACCATATTTTACCTCTCCACTCACCCGGTGGTGGACAACCCAACTGTCTCCAACTCCTCAACATCTCAAATAATGCTACTATGACTTTCCTTATATGTATCCACTTATGGACCTGTGTGGGGTTTGGGGACACATCTTGTAGCAGATGTGTATATCAAACTTGACTGAAAGCTGCCCATTTGCTCTTCAGAATTACCACTCCTATTAAATCAAACATTGGAGTATATTCTTATAGCCCCATATCCCCTCCAACATTTGCCATTATCCAGCTTTCTAACTGAGCCAGTCTAATATATATAAAGTGATATCTCATTATTGTTTTAATTTGCATTTCTCTGATTATTAATGATTTTAAACATCTCTTCAATGTGCTTCTTAGCTTTCAAGTTTCCTTATCTATAAATCACTATTCATATCCTTTGACTATTTTCCCACTGGCTTGACATTTTCTCCTTGGTGGCATGCAGAAGTTCCTTACATATTCTAGAAATAGTAACTTCTTATTGTTTTAGACATTGCCAATATCTTCTGTTCTATTGTTCAGTAACTTTGCTCATGGTTTCTTTGAACAAAAATCTTTTCTTTCAATATAATAAAATTAATCCACTTTTTTTGCTGCCTTGTGGTGTTTGTTTTTGAAATTTTATTTAAAAGGTCATGGCCAATGTTACGAGGGAAGAGAAAGAAATTGGAGTTGTAAGGATTGGGAGGAAAGAGATAAAATGGACAATATCTGCAAATGATATGATCATCTACCCAGAATAACCAAAGGAATCCACACACACACTATTAGAACTAATAATAGAGTCCAGCAAGATTGCTAGACTCAAGATCAACATGCAAAAATCAATAGCACTTCTCTACCCCAGCAATAACCAATTCGAAAATAAAACATAAAAATGAGCAGTGCTTTTCTACCCAGACCTGTATTTCATAAACTTTTTCTGCTTTGTTTACTTAAGGAATTTGGTTCTCTACTGTGGGATGTTAACAGATTCCCAGTATCCTGAGTGAAAATGATCACAGACAGTAGAGAGGAGGTCAGGGGGCCGGTGAGAGGGTGACCCCATAGACTGGAAGGATCTGTAGGTGAAGGGTCTTCACCGTGTTTCATTGAATCTTTAGATTCAGTGTTGTGTGGTAATCTCCCTGAGGTGAGGAAAAGATATCCACCTTTCTCACGTCTGTATCCCCAGCACCTGGTGTCCACCACCTAGTGAGTCATTGATATTTATTGACAAATGAATGGTGTAGCATATTTACCAAGGTCTTAGTGACCATTCATTTACAGCTTTCAGTTAAGTCCCAAGAGAAAACTTTGTATGGATAGAATAGATTCTGACAGATGATCAGGGACACACTGTACAATATTTACCATCTTCAAGAATAGGATAAAAAAGTATTCTTGAGGATAGAGACTTTCTACCTTAAGGATTCCTTGGATACCCCTAGGTGAAAGCATACTTTTGCATTGTGGTAAAAATCATACAACGTAAAATTTGCCATTTTAGCCATTTTTAGGTATATAGTTCAGGGTTATTAAGCGCATTGCGTACCATCACCACTACCCATCTCCAGAACATTTCATCTTCCCAGAGTGAAGCTCTGTACCCATTAAATCATACTCCCCACCTCCTCCTCTCCCCAGCTCCTGGCAACCATCATTCTACCTTTTGTCTTTATGAATTTGACCACTTGAGAAAAGTTGTGTAAATTTCCAGTATTTGTCCTAGAAAACTCATGTTTCCAGTGTATGTTTTCAATATTTGTCCTTTTATATCTGGCTTATTTCAGCTAAGATAACGTCTTCAAGTTTCATCCATGCTGTAGCATGTGTCAGAACTGCCCCTTTTTAAAGGCGGAATAATATGCTACTGTATGTATATACCACAGTCTGTTAACTTGTTCACCTATCCATGAACATGTCGGTTGTTTATATTTACTATTCGAAGACATATTTAATATGTGCATGATCTGGGCCAGATAATACATGATTGCTCCTCTGAATTTCTCATAGTCTTCTTAGGGAATTATATCTGAGCAAAGCATTTCAGTACAATCTGACAATCTGTGCATGTAACCCCACAGAAGGGAAACACTCTCTCTCTCTCCCTAGTGCAGGGGCATTATTGGAACTGGGTCTTCTTGAAGGATGAGTAGAGTAGCTAGTCATCTGGCAGATAGGGGGCATCTTGGTACTTCAGGCAGAGGGAGCAATACATGCACAAAGACGACCAGAGGCTGTTAAGTGGCTCATTGTAACTAAAGCATTCGTTATATAGTCAGAGGGGTATGTGTGTTGGAGGGAATAATAGTGGTTGATCAACCTGGAAGAATAGATTGGGGCCAATATTTGAAGGACTTTTTCCTGAAACTATAGGGAATTGTCTACAACGTAGCACAAATATATATAACATAGATATAGATATATCTTTCATATATAGATGCATCTTTCATATATTATAATATAATATCTTATATCTATCTATGTATATATATATCTTTTTCCACAAAAGGCACCTTGTGGTTTTGTTATTGTTGTTTTACTTAATAATATATACTGGCAGTCTTTCTGTATCCACATATATATATAGAAAGTGTCACTATGTCTTTACAACTTCATGGTATTATATTGTATGGATGTACCGTAATTTATTTAACCAGTTCCCTACAGAAAGACATTTAGGTTGCTTGCCATTTTTGCTTTTACAAGTAATGTTAATGAATAACCTTGCACAGACATCATTTCACACGTGTGCAAGTGTAACTGGAGGATAAATTCCCAAAAGTATAATTGATGGGTCAAAGGGTAGATACATATGTAATTTTGATAGATGGTGCTGATTTGCCCTCCACAGGGGTTATACCAATTTATATTCCCACCAGCAATATACGACACCTGTCTCCCCATAGCCTTACGCACAGAGTATTCTCAAACTTCTGGATTTTTGCCAATCCAATAGGTGTCAATGGCATCTCAAGATAGCTTTAATTTGGGGAGCTCTCATTAAAGTGAAGTTGAGCTTCTTTTCCTATGTTTAACCATTTATATTTCCTTTTCTGTGAGCTCTCTTGGCCCCATTTTCAACTTAGTCATTGTCTTTTTCTTATAAATTTCTAGGAAACCTTTATATATGACTCATATTATATTGAGCTTTTGTTCTTTTTTATCAAAAATTGTTGTTGAATTTATATGCACCTTCTTCTTAGTGTCAAAAACCGTATGGTCATATGATTTTTCTACTTACATCCAGTAATAGGATGGCTTATGTAATGGATTCCTTACTAATTTACTGTTCTTCAGTTTCTGAAATGAAATCCACTTTTTAAAGTGTACTATTGTTTAATGGTCTAATGGATATTGTTTACTAATATTGTATATCTTATCTTTACACCAATCTGCATCATAAGGTTAGACTATGTTTTTGTTTGTTGTTTGTTTTTTCTGTTTGGCTTTGTTTTTTCCCAATCTCTACCAGGTTTAGGTGTCATTTTGTATTTGCTTCAATAAAAGATTTTGGGGCATTTTTCTTCTTTTTACCTGCCTTATGATAGTTTATGCATTATTGGATCTGGTTTTTTTAAAAATCTTATAAAATTTCCCCAGGGCTAGCCTTTTTCCAGCTCCATTTTTATCAAAAGACTTTAGGCAGTTTTTTTTTCTCCAGTGGAAATTGGTCTATTTATAATTTTCATCTCTATATTTTCTTGCATTTTCTCCTGCCTCTCTTGTGATCAGGTTAGTGGATTATCTAACTTCTTGCTCTCCTTTTCCTGAAGACACACCTTGTGGGTTTATTCTTTAGTTCTGTGGGTTTCTAATGTTCTAACATATTAATTTTTTTTTCTTTATTAGCTCTTTACTTCTCACCTTTGTTTTATTCCTAACATTTTTAGTCAGATGCCCAATTTATTTGCCTTTATTCTTTATTTTTTACTGACCTAAGTTTCTGAGTTTATGACTTTCTCTGAGTGTTTTTCAGCAGCGTTCACAGATTCTGATATACAATGTTCTCACTATTGTTTTTTGGAAATTCTTAATTTGGGGGCTGTGCTTCCTCTTTGACCCCAGAGTATATCTAAGAATGATTTTTTTTTTTGAATTTAGTTTTAATTTTCAGGTGGAAAGGATTTTTTTTTTAATTTGCCGATTTTGTTATTTGCTTCCATTTTTATTACATTGTGATCAGAGAATATTGTCTATATTGTTTCTGGTTTTTGAGGATTTATCAGGGTTCCTTTGTGTTCTAGAATGTGATCAATTCTTTCATTAATATTTCATGGGCATTTGAAAAGAAAATAAATGATCCATTGTCAAGGTGTGTAATGTGTATGGCTCAGTACAGTCTGTGTTATTAATTATGTTATCTGGGGGGGCTAGATCCTAAGTTTTTGCCCACTTGGTCTGTTATGGACAGAGTGTTGAATTTGAATCATCCCCTGCTGCTGGTGACACTGTGGTTTCTCCCGTGTCTCCTGCGGTTTCTGCTTGGTTAACGTTGCCACCGTGTCACCTGATGTATGGGTGTTCAGAACAGTTATATCATCACTGTAGATTTTTCCCTTTACCATCAAAATGCAATCTTCCACATCTCATTGTAAGCTTTTATTTTGAATCCTGCCTTCTCGGATATTAACGGCATGGCCTCGGCTGCCTTCTGTTGACATCGGTCTGGTGCGCCTTCAGATAACTTTCTATTTTCAGCTTTGTGAAACGACTTGGTGATGTCTGTCCTTTGAATACAGCTTGGGGTTGGCTTTGCTTTTTGGACCAACCTGAAAATCGTTTTGATAGATCAGTGGAGCCCATTTACATTTGACCTGACACATATTTGGTCTCAGAAATGTCATTGTATATTAGATTTTTGTTTGTTCCTTCAAGTCCTCTACTCTGTGGTCTATTTTGTTTGCTTCGGGTCCCCTGATATTTAAGAGGGTTTATGTTTTGTTCTAGCCATAACTTCTATAATTATAACTTTGTGTGACATCTTTAGTTCTTATTTCTTTAGATACTATCTTTTCCATTCTCTACCATGGTGAAGGCTACAATTAGCACATTTCCTTTTCCTTTCCTTCTCTTCTTTTGTTTTTCACCACCCAATTTTAGTTTGTAATATTATGTTAGTATATTCCTCAGTGCTTAGACATATGCACATGATTTTATCACCAGATTTATCACTTTTGAATGATACCTTTTAATACTAAGCTAGTATATGTGAGACAAGTGTTTCTTCTTTGTGATCTTTCTTCAGAGATGTCATTGCTTCCCATTCTTTTTTAAAGTCACAACACAGGGACCCCTGGGTGGTTTGGTTGGTTAAGCATCTGTCTTCAGCTCAGGTCATGATCCCGGAGTCCTAGGATGGAATCCCACATCGGGCTCCTTGCTCAGCAGAGAGTCTGCTTCTCCCTCTCCCTCTGCGCTTCCCCCTGCTTGTGCTCACTCTTTCTCCTCTCTTTCTCAAATAAATAAAATCTTAAAAAAAAATTCACTACACAATGTTTGGTCATAGTTTTTAGCTGCTCTATGAAAACATGACTGCTCATGAGGGTTTTCCATTTTGTTATGTTTTGCTACCCTTTTCCAATTTTTCCTTCCATGGTTTTGTATAGAAACCTTGTTATTACTCATCATTGGGTGTAATTGATTTTCCTCTATCAGGTATTAGCATGAGTTTCATGGAGGGGTAACGGGCAGGACAGGGTAGGTAACTTTTCAGGTTTCATAGGCCAAGGGTTTTCCCTTCTCTGCTGCCTCAGAGACACACTGCTTCCTGCAGCTATGGCTCCCTCTGCCACTGTGTCCCAACCAGCTAAGTGCGCTCCTGGCACAAGCCTTGCTTGCTCTCTTTTTGATACCCGTTGTTGAAACCAGGGATCATTTTGCCCTTTAGGCTGAGTCTTTTCCTTTAATTAATGTCTTTTTCTTGGTCTTTCCTGAGCTATCCCATCACTGAATCCTCTGGCCACACAGGGAGCTCCTTTTCACCACCTCTTCTGTGGCTTCTGCCCAATCACATCTGTTTTTGACAGCCTTACACACATCTGGATTCTTGCATGACGTTTGTCTTTGAAATTCCCTGAAAATTTATAAGCATACTTTTTGTTTCTTTCCATCTTACTTTTGTATATTTCCAGGAGCTGGAAAATCCTGGAAATTGTGAAGCTGAATTCAAGCCTGAAGCCCAGTAAATACCTTGACCTAGTCATGGACTCATTGTGAATGGAGGGTGAGGGGAAGACGTGGTGGTGGCCTAGGTTTCCAGTTGGTGCAAGTTTAAGGAATAAAGGGTGAATCTGATTTATCCTGTTGAATTCTGTGGGCCTGTGGGACACCCAGGTGGAGACGTTGAGCAGTTAGTCTTCTGTATAAATTTGGAGCTTAGAGAAAGAGGTAAGGAATGAAAGGCAAAGATCATTATTATTTTATTGCTTCTGCCATTTATTGAGAGTTTACTATGTTTCAGGGAGTGTATAAATATTGTCTCATGTAGTCCTAACAAGAAAACAGGCTCAGAGAAGTGAATTCACAGTCAGCAGCTGGCAAAGTTGATGTCTGAACTCAGGTCTCTTTGATGCCCAAATCCATAAATACGCAGCCTCTTGCATCATGGCACCTCTGCAGTGGGTTCACCACATTGCTTTGGTGTATGGTCTGAATTTGAAGGTAAGGTGGTATGGTCCACTGCATTTCCTCAGTGTTTTTGCTGGAACAGAGTCAACAGGAGCAAGAGCAAGACATCCCTTAGTGTCTCAGCTGAGGACTTGGGCATCGTGGGCAGACCTGGGTCAACCCCAGCAATTCTGGGCCCTACCACTGTGAGTGACGGCAGAGCTTGTGGTTGAATAGCCCTGCACTGGGTTGTCATGCATACTGACTCAGGTGGCGCATGCAGACACAGCCCCAGCGCTGTGCCTAGAATGGCTAATACCTATGCATGGCATTACACCTGCATGGGCGCTGGGATAAACACATTTGCACCAAACACACGGCAGTAACTTAGAGACCTGAGCTTTGGATGGCATTTTTTTCTTCCCCTGTTTATAAAAAAAGTATTGACTGCTTTGAGTTGGACCCAACAGGAAATGGTAAATGTTAAAAAGAGACCTGTCCAATTAAGATGGCATTTGTCTTTGAAGTAGTGTCCCTCTGATGTCCCCAGTGATACCAGGTGGACTAGATAGAAATAGATGTTATAGAAAAGGCAATGATACATTGATTTTTAGAAATCACGCTCTTTCACCATGCATGTGTGTGTGTGTGCTCTAATGACATTGGTCGTAGAGCGAAAATGTAAAAATACTTTTTTTTTAGATTCATGTCACCTAGATGTGTGAGAAATGTTACAGTAGATCATTTTATACTCTATTAATTATGCCTTTTAATATTTCATTTCCAAATGAAAGGGAACATTGCCCCTGCAGTGTCTACTATGTGCTGAGCTTTGGGAGAAGAGAGTTACAATAGGTGATGTGATCAAAGGAGTTAAGAAACAGAAAACGCTGAGACCAGGTCTGAAACATAATAAGCTTTATGAGCATACATGCTCTTTTTATCATCACAAATAACATAATTAATATTACTGATGAAGAGACCGATGTTTGGATGGACTCGATCACTTACTGAGAGTTACATGGTAGTTAAGAGGAAAGTAAAGTCCATATCAAGTTCCTATGGCTCCAAAGCCAGACATTAACTCTGTCCCTCCTCACAAAAAAAGTGACCTGCAACGGGGCTTCTTGTGATGAATTTCTGTGATAAAATGCAAGGAGGGGATTTCAAGATTTTTTTCCTGAATAACGAACCAATAGTCTCATCCCTGAATAAATAAATAAATAGATTAAATAAATACACAAATAAATAAACAACCAAACGCAGGAAGTGGTCATAAGAGCACAAATAAAGATGTAGTTTACTAATAATTCTCATTGGGCATTCATAGACCATAGATCTGCCGATTTTGCATGACCATGTCTATGCAGTCATCGATATCCACAATTTACAGAAAATGTGCAAATCTTATTGGCCAGCATACATTTTGTTCAGAGGAGGGAGAATGCCAAGGGCTCCTGGAGATGTATTTCATCCAGTGCCTCCTTTTAACTTTGACTTCTTGCCTTTCAGAACTCACTGTCAACCTTATTCCTTCCAGATCATTCTGAGCATCATCAGCCAGAATGAGTCACGTTTTCTTGTTGTAATCTCTCCACTTTGTCACACACACACACACTCCTTCTCTTAAAAGAAAGACCTGCTCTCTTTTTTGGAATTGCAAGCGGCTACATCCAAAAGGAACAGAAAGGCCACACCTTGTTTTCAGCCACCAAAGCGCTGTGACCACTACATAGTTCTCTCATTTCTCATTTTAGTTTCAAGAAGGCTAGAGGCCCACTGTCGAGTAGGAATTACATCTTCCCTCGCTCCTTCTCTTTGACTGCTTTGGACAGGCAAATAACAGCTGGTATCTACAGTGATGTTACATTTAAGGGTTATTACCTGTAGACTCTTTATATATTCAGGTGTAAACTACCTTACCATCTCCATTTATTACATCCTTAAGCAAGAGAATGAATACTCTGCATGGAGATTGCCGCAGTATCTGCTTCCATTAACATTAATGCCACAGTTACCAGCGGGAGTAGCTGGAATGAAGATTCTTGAGCTGAAATTAAATAGAGTCAGTTAATCCACATTTTTAGTTTCCTTCAGAAGCCTGAGACTGGGAGGAAGAATTGGGAATGTATCTGCCAAGATGCTTTTAATAGAAAATAACAGAAAATCTAACTCAACCTAATTAAAACAATCGAGAGACTCTATTTGACTCATTTCACTGAAAAATCTAGAGGCACTTAGCTTCAGGTGAGGGTTGATCCAGCAACTTGATGATTTTGTCTGGAAATGATATTAGTTATCTATCAGTACATAACAAATTACCTAAAAACTTAGTCATTTACAACAACAAAAACTATTTTTTATCTCATAGTTTCTGTGGGTTAGGAGTCTGGGAGCAGTTTAGCTGGGCGGTTCTGGCTCAGAATCTCCATAGGGTTGCACTGAAGATGTCAGATGGTTCTGTAGTCATCTGAAAGCTTGCTGGGCCAAGAGGATATGTATTTAAGATGGCTCATTTGCTTGGTGGGCAGATTGTACTGATTGCTGGTGGCAGGAAGGCCTCAGTTCTTTCCCACATGGGCCTTCTCACAACATGGCAGCTGGCTTCCCCCAGAGCAAATCACCCAAGAGCAAGAGAGCCAGGTGGAAGCTATTTGTTTTATGGTGGAGCCCTGGGAGTTACAGAACATGATTCCCAACACATCTGTCCAATAGAAGCAGGTCACTAAGTCCGGCCCATCCAAGGAAAGGGGGATTAGGTGACATCCCCCCTTGGGGAGATGTCATGTGAGCAGTGAGTGAGCAGATTTCCCCCTTTATCTGTGGTTTCACACTTTAGCAACCGTGGCCTGGAAGCAGATGATCTTCCTTCTGATGTAGTGTCACAATGCCTATGTCATTCACTTCCTCTCATCTCAGGATCTAGGCATTTTATCATCTCATATCATCACCATAAGAAGAAGGGTGAGTACATGACAATGAAGATATTTTGAGAGAGAAAGAAAGAGACCACATTCACAAAACTTTTAGTCCAATTTATTGTTATAATTGTTCTATTTTATTATTATTTTTGTTAATCTCTTATGGTGCATAATTTATAAATTAAACCTTACATACATATATGTATGTTCAGGAGAAAACAGTCTATGTAGGGCTCAGTACTATCTGTGGTTTTGGCCATCCATGGGGGGGGGTTTGAAATGTACCCTTGCAGATCGTGGGGGAGAGACACCTGTACTTGAAAACCACGAGCACTCCACTCAGCAGCTCAGTCCCAGCCTTCTGTGGTTCTAACATGATTTTGGGCAACTCCATGACTCTAGTTCCTCATTTGCAACCAGCAAAGAAGGGCACATCCCAGAGCTTCCCTCCAATTGGACAGCTGAGGTCATGCCCCTGCCGGTAAACAGCGTCCCTGTGGCCAGGTGGATGAGATTACTCTGATTAGCTTAGGGCCAGATTACTTTAGACCAGATTAGCCCCAAGATCAGAGCTGGGAAGGCATCACATTCCCTGGACACACACAGGCTGCCTGGGGCTGGGGAGGAGCCACAGGTACTACCCTGGCTCTATGGCAGAAGAAAGGGGGAGGATCCTGGGTGACCAGCCTGGGTGCATTCATACTCATGCTTGTGTGCAGTGGGGGTGGGCCGGTGGTGGGCAGAAGTCATCCAAGTAGGGCTTGACAAAGAGTTTCATTGAGTGATCTGTCATAGAGTTCATTTTACACAGTTTCAAACTAGCTGGTGAAGGAAGTATGAAGACAGAATCCCCAAACCTTATCTGACTTACCGCATTTCTTATTCATTGACCTCTTTCATCTTAGGAAATGGCCTCAGATGCCTATTGTAATCAGGATGCTTGGTTCCTAAAGCCTACCATGGGGCCAGGCACACAAGAGTTCTATTGAAAGCAGGTGGCCCAAGGAACAAACCTTTGAGTGATGTACTTTCCTCCCACCAGCATCCACTTACTTCCTGGATGGTCTGTCTTCCTCCCTTAGACTATAAGACCCTTGAGGACTGGCTTTGTGTCTGCTTCATTGAATCCTGACCACCTAAAACAGTGCCTGGCATACAGTAGGTGCTCAATAATTATTTGCTTACTCTTTGCTATGGATTGCTATCAATTAGCAAATGGTTTGCTGTCTTTCTGCTCTGTGTTTCCATCTTCAGGTGTGTTTGTTGTGCCCCGCCCCGGGCATGAAGTCTGAGCAAGGCAGTGGGTGGTTTAGGGCAGTGTGAATGAGGTGTGGTTGCTGGCAGAGTGAGGAGAGGCTGATAGGCAAGAAAAATAAATTTCTCTCCCTATTATTGGACTTAATGCTTAATGCAAGCCCTCATTTTGTCAGGTCGGTGAGGACAATGTTAGCCAAGTTGGGGTCTTCCCAGGTTTCTCTAGACTCCTGGAGAGTGACAAGGTATCTTTGGGATGGAGTGGCTGGGGTGTCCCCGTGGTCATCTCTCTGTCCAGTGGTGGATTAGGTCCGGGTCCAGGGTGCCTGCAGATGGTCTCATCTTGCTGGGGCTCAACCCTGGCGTAGTGGAGGATCAGGCCCTTCATGGGGACGAGTCAGTGCCTGTCATCTCCGTCTTCTCTCTTCTGGAATGTTGGTTTTCTCCCAGGCAGGCAGCCTTGCACTGATTCCTCATGTATTCTTCCCCATCTAGTCTTCATGCCTAGGGGTGTTCTTGTTCTCTTCTCCTCCAGGCTTAGACTTTCAAGACTGAAAATCATAAGAGAATGATTTTTCTCTGTTTTCTGTTAGCCATCTCCTCACCGATGCAATGAGCCTCTGGTGGTTTGAGTGGGAGGGAGGGCCGAGGGATCACAGAAGATCCAGAAGGATGAGACCATTGGTTACTCCATGCGGGGGCAGGGAATGGGAAGTTGCATAAGGGGTATAGAGTTTGGTTTGTACTTGGAAAGAGTTCTTGAGATTGGTACGCTTTAAAATGGTTAAGATGGCAGATTTTGTTCTATGTATTTTGCCACAATTAAAAATAAAATTAAAAAGCAAAAAAAAAAAAAAAGGAATTTACTTACAGGATTATGTCTTATTCTAGGCTGTCTTAAAAATGATTGAGTGATAAAATCCCCAGCCAATAAATCCTTTTCTATTGACCAAAAAATAAATAAAGAAAAACCAAATAATGATCATGATTGGGAAATGAAACTGCCCCTCTTCACATCGGACTTGGAGCGTGGCTGGGGCTGGGGCGGTCTGGGAAGGGGGCGTAGGGGGGGGGCGGTGGACAGGGCTGCGGCTGGAAGGGCAGCCAGGAGGGAGCACGTGGAGGAAGGGGAAGGGCAGGGTGTGCCTGCGGGTGGTGGAATGGGGCTGTGATTAGGATTTGCAGTGCGGAAGCAGCACAGAGATCACACGGAAAAGGTGTCTCTTTGTCTGCTTTTAAGAAAGCAGCCGGGTGAAGAAGCAGCTTTCTGTCAGGTAAGGTCTGCAATTCAGACAGCGTGAGCAGGAGCAGAAACTGGGCCATTACCCAGTTTGCTAAATTAAAGCAGGCAACAGTCACAGCGGGCTGTCAGCTCCTTACAGGGGCTGCCACCCTGTGCAGAGTGGGGCCAGCAGCAGGCCCACTGTGTGCACCCCGACAGCCCAACCTGTGCTATCAGCCTCTCTTGACGCCCCAGACGAGATCTTTCTCCCATGCAACTCAGAGATGAGTGTGTGTGTTTATGTGCATGTGCGCATGTGCACGCTATTTCAGATCATGTTACATGTGTTCAGATTCATGAATGCTCAGTAATGCTCTCATTTTTCCAGCGTGTGTCCAGTGAGCCAATAGGACAGTTGGCTAAAACATGTCAGCTCAATGTGAAAGGCTTCTAGAATATGAAGTTTTGTGTTCCCCCTGCATCTGGACCCAAACCAAAAAGGACCGCATAATATGACGTCAGTGCTGATTTTTACTAAAGACTCTCTGTACAGCTTGTCTGTTTGTTGTCCTCAATAGAGGAAAAGCACAGGTGGAATATTCCTTTGTGTTAAAGATGGACTAACCATAAAACGATCATCGACGATAGGCTTACAAAGCCGAGGGAGGTCGGGGGAGCCAGCCTCTCGAACCAGGCAGGGGGTTTGGGGCTGTTTGGGGGAAGGGCAGGTTCAAGAGCCCTGGGCTGTCAGAGACCCAAAAACAAAAGTACCCCTCCCCTTGAGGGGAACACACAAGGAGCTTGATGAAGTTCACCAGAATCTGGAACATTTCTAATGAAAACTGGATCCTCTTATCTTTTCTTCCATAGACTGTTCCTGATTAGTAGTTCAGAGCTCGGTGGAATTAACCATATATCACTTTAAATGTTTATTTTATGTCCAGCTTATTCTAACATTTTTATTCATCTTAATGAGAAGTAATTGGGCTTCCTATTGCAGTGTTTCATTTAAAAAGGAGGAATATTAATAAGGAATGAAAGCATGCTAAAATCCATAACTATCTTCCCAGCTTTTACCATGCTTCTCTCTATCCCTGAAGTCACTATTTTAGATTGAAAATAGTATTCAACGCATTTGAACCACATCCTTCCTGGGGCTGACAATGCCTTTATTGTATGTCATTATGTCTTCTGGGAATCCTGACATTAAAACATATCCTTGGTTCTCACTTAAGCCAATTTTATAGGGCAGGGAAAGAAAAGACAACATTTTGCAATGAAAGCACCTTCTCCCATCTGGCAAAATGGCTTTCTGGACTCTATTGTGGCTCATTGTCTAAAAATAGGATGAAGACAAATTGTTATCATTTGCGAAAGCCCATGACAATAATGATAAATGAACAAATTTTTTTGCCCTCTGAAGTCATTGCTTAAGGCTTTCTCTGGGATCAACAATGTTAAACTGGTAAACTTTCCTCATCTGCATCCGCAGAAGGTTTACAAATGGCTTTGTAAACAATTTTAGCCAGAGCGTTAATCTCCCCTACGGAACGAGGGCTACGAGAGAAATGATTGATTTGCAATTTAAAATGACACTGAACCCCCTGAAACAGATATGAAAGAAACTTTCAGTGAATAATGTTTTAGTTGACAAGAAAAGATAAGGCACATCTTTCATCTGATAGTGGGCTGTTTTTGATAAATATTGTTCATAATGGAGAATTTTGGAATCATTAATGTGTGGCTAGAACATTACTACTTTTTGACTGGGACTTCAGAAACCAGTTTCTTTGGGCAGGAGTTTTGTTACATGGAAAAAAAAAAAAACTTGGGGAGATGCTCAAAGGCACCCATCAAATTACTCCGTTATTTTATTTTTTTGACCTGAGTCCAAGCTGGTAAATGGCGAGGACGAGCCTGCAAAGAAGCATCCGCCCTTGTTGCCATTGTGCTACAATATCACGAATCCCACCATATCCGAAATCCAGGACGGGATAATGCTGCTTTTGAATTTCCTTTTGGTGGTATGACAGGTCAAATAGAAAGGGATGGGCCCGGGGGTGCCTAGGTGGCTCAGTCAGTTAAGCGTCCAACTCTTGATCTCATCTCTGGTCTCCATCCCAGGGTCATGAGTTCAAGCCCCACATTGGGCTCCATGCTGGGCATGAAGCCTATTTAATAAAGGAAGGAAGGAAAGAAGGAAGGGAGGGAGGGAGGGAGGGAGGGAGGGACGGGCCCTGGAAGTAAATCTCTCATTCCTCTGTCTCTTTGCTCCTTTATTCAGGTGGTGCTCTGTGGGCTCCAGCCACCAGCCCTATCCCAGTGCAGTCCTGCTGGTGCCTGGGCAAGGGCTGGAGGCTGGGACGTGGGCCTCACGGTGCCTCTCAGGAGCAGAATAGACCCTTGAGAGAGCCTGCTGTCCTGCTCCGTCATTGGCCCCACCAGTGCTGGACTTCTTTTTCTGGATCCCCCATCTTTCCCCCGTCATCCCACTCTCATCTAACAAGGGCTACCAGATGTACCTTGCTTGGGTGCCCCACCTTCCTGGAGCTTGGGTGGGCACACTGTGTAGGCGACAGCATGGCACTGCCTAGCCAGTGGTCTCTCCCACAGCACTTTGTGCCCTGGTGACCCCTGTTGCAGCCACTCTGGAGTTGCCTGGAGGGACTTCCTGGGTCAGCCTTCGCGGTGACTAGCGTGTGCCCTCCCCCCGAGCAGGGTCTGGGCCGTGGCTTCATCTCATCCAGCACTTAGCCCATCGGAGAGCTCCGAAACATGACATGAGTAAAATGATAAAGTGTAGGGCCCAAAGGGTACCAGATAGCAATCCAAACTATTTATTCCAGATTCCAGATCCTTCTGCATGTCGGAGATGTCCAGAGTCAAGCCTTTTCCGTACGGGTCAGTGGAACGTGCTCAGCATCATTAAAACCACTGCACTTACATTTAGTTTTAATTAGCATCCTGTTAGTGGGCAGTAGACAGGAGACCTACTCTATGCCAGACACCGTTGTGGGTGCTGGAAATATAGAGGCGAAGCAATCAGACGCGGTCCCCTGTCCTCACGGAGCTGCTTTATGTCCACGGTGACATTGCTGGAGACTATAGCGAAGCAGTGCATTTTAGTGCCTTTACCAAAAAACCCTGGGACATGTGTGCTCTAGATATCACTTCTCTTCTGCTTCTTGCAGTGTAATTTTAAAGCATTTTAGTCAGATTTTCTAAGTTCTCTCTGCTTGACTCCTGTCTGCCCTAACAGTCTTGTATCCAAATGCTATCGACCGAATGTCTGTGGCCCTCCCAAATTCACGCTGACGCCATCTCCAACGTGATCATATTTGGCGGTGGGGCCTCTGCGAGGTGCTTAGGTCATGGGGGTGAAGCCCTCATGGAATGGGATTCATGCCCTTATAAAAGAGAGCTCCCTTACCCCTTCCACCACGTGAGGTCACAGAGAAAAGACAGCTCTCTGTGAACCGGGAAGCTGGCCCTCACCAGGCACCGAGTCTGCCAGCGCCTTGACCTTGAACTTCACAGTCTCCAGAACTGTGAGAGACAGATTTCTATTGCTTATAAGCCATCCAGTCTGTACTACTTTGCTATCGTGGCCCAAATTGCTGAGTATATACAGCAATATACAGGATATGTTGTTTCCCTTGGGCCCTATGGTGCCTCCAACCTGAACTCCACACATACCTACCAAAAATGTAGTTGACCCCAGCATTAGCACCACCTGGTTTTGGGGGTTATTGTCTCTCCTTCCACTGTACAGCTGGGTGTGGACTTATCTGTTCTCTTCAGAAGATGTCAGTTTGACCCCTTGGTCACCAAAGAGCCCATGGCCTGGCTACAATCCCATCCCTCCCCATACCCCGACTTCTTGTCAGGCCGTCTCCCATGGGACCCTGGAAGCTCAGCCCTAGGACATGCCCCAAGGTGGCCCTGATCAAGAAATATGGGCATGTGGGCAGCGTGTGGGCTTGGAGACTGTGACCCTTCAGTGGGGGGAGGGGCAGAGTGGAGGGGGCAGATGGAGTTTCCCTCCCCGCCTCCTCGCTCTCTTTTCTGCCTTTCTTTCCCACACTCTTCTCTTTGCCTCTGTTGGTGCGGGAAGCGAGCTCATGATTTTGCTCTGCCCATGCCCCAGGAAGGGGCCATTGCACATAATGTCTGTGAGCCCACAGAGGGCCGGACCCCATGTCCCAGAGGACGTAGCCTGGACATTATGGGGCAGAGAGGTACTCTGCGTGGGGCCCCGTGTGACCCCCCAAGGAAACTGGGGTGACGGCACTGGGTGAGGATGAAGCAGGCCCCAAGAGTGACTGAATGCTCCTGGGGCTACGTCTGGGATAGGCCGGCCCACGGTCACCAACAGTGGCAGCCTGTCCGAGTGACAATGTCACCGGGCTCTGTGGACATGCCCTCAACTGTCGGAAGGCAGAGCTGCTCCCGGGCCCAGCGGAGATGCATGCTCTCATTTCAGAACAGCAAGAAAGGGTGTCTGATGTGATAAAAGCCCAGCTCCTCCTTACCCTCCCTTTTAAATAATAAGCAAGAGTCACCAGTCCCACTTAAACACTAAGTGCGCAAGGTATAAATTGCTTTGATAACCATATTCATCCCCTACCTTATGTTTTGAAGTATTCCAACTTGCTTTCGTTTTATTAATGTATTTCTTTTATCTTTCATCTGAATAGTGTTCTCTATGTAAAGTGACCAAATGTGATTAATGATGAATAGATTAAGATAGGACAGGGTGTTTGAAAAATGACTTAAACTGCATGTAAGTCACTGGCTACAGTCCCAAAATGCAAATTCTGGTTAAGTTAATGACTGGAAAATCACGATAGCCCAACTGCATGAGCTTTTGCATTATTTAAAATTGCTTTATAAACAATAAATAATTAGCATTTTATGTTAGGACAAGTTAATTATTTCTTAATTATTTCTATAGGCATTAAGGCCCCAGAGCCAAAAGTTTCAGTGTAACTGACACGCGGACATCCCTTCCGCCCGCGTCTGTAAGTCACCGCTTCACTTTGCAAATGGTGCGGGAGTGTTCATGTCCCGTTAGAGGTCGGCGCTTTATTAAAACGTCTGGAATAATCTCGTTTGCAGGAAGCTTCTTTCCCGAAGAAGAGTCCGTGCGTTTTCCTGGACGGGGTCTCAGGGAGGGAAATTGTGTGCCCGCCTTCCCCTGACAAACGAGCCTTATCATCCGGGCAGCTCTGTGCTCTCACTCACCCTCTCAGGAGCTGGGGAGCTTTATGAAAAATAAATTAATAATGCATACTAAATTACATCTGCAAGAGACATTTAGGTGTATATTGCAGTCTTCAAAGATAATTAGATTTACGTTTTGTTCAAGGAGACTTGTCACCCCATCTTCCAGGCGCGTCTGGAACCGCAAAGCCTGCCCAGCCAGCTGCCCTGTGCGGTCACGGTCACGGGGGGCTCGGGGGCCTGGGCTCCCAGCCGTGGGGGGCACCATTCAGGCCAGCAGCCGGGGGAACCGGAAGCCTAAGGAGACTCGACTGGCACATTCAAGAAGGAAGGCAGAGGCTTCTGTGGGCAACGGCCATCCACGTGGTCTGCAAAGCGACCCCCTTGTCGCTTGGTTTGCGGTGCCCGGTGTGGAACCCAAAGGCATCTCCATCCTGGGCACTTGACATGGAGGGAAAAAGCCGCCTTCAAAGTTGTTGTGTTTTTTGTTTGTCTGTTTGTGTTTTTTTGTGTTGTTAAACCACAAAGAAGAGAGAAATATAGCAGCATTGATTGTTAAATCCTCGTGCCTGCTCTGCGGTGTCCCCACACGAAACAGGCTGCTTTTGTAGCGGGAGGAGAGTCGGTATTTATCAGGGTTCAGAGCCAGTTCAGCCACACACTTGACAAATTATTTGTGGAATTGTTGTATTCATAGTCACTTAAATAAGAATCTGTCAACACGAAGGCTGAGCTTTGTTGCAGCGGGTCCCCTGGTTTTTCCTGAACACCCAGAGAATGATGGATTGGAAGTAATGCAAATTCACTACCATTTTATATGCTGGTGCCTTTCTCAGAGACAGGGAACATAGCTCAGGATCATCTTGTAAAAGGCCGTAACTGTAAAGGCCCGCTTCTGCGTTGGAAGTCTTGTCTTGACTTCTTTCTTCTTCTTCTTTCTCTTCTTCTTCTTCTTCTTTTTTCTTTTCTTTTTTTTTCCAAAGGGGACTCTAGAACAGGGAAATGGAATTCAAATATTTTCCTCACGTTTCATTTTGGGAAAGTACTCCTCACAGCAGGTGTGCACGCTGGCTTTTTAGGCTAACTCATACATATGCTTAGCCATGCTCTGTAAATTAAAACAAATTGATAAATAAAATTACTTGGTTTTATGGCAACTTAAAAGTTAATACTCCTTAGCTGGGTGTTAAGTCTTAACTTTTAAAGAGAAAGTGAGAAAAAAAAAATAAAAAACAGGGCCAGAAAAGTCGGCTGGGCAGGTATGTATGTCTTGCATTTCAGTCACTTCCGTGTGGCCTGTGGGGCTCCTTATGATTGGGGGGCCAGAATTTTCTCCCTGCTCTGCCAGGAGGGCAGAGCTGGGCTCTCACCATCCCTCTGGCTTGTGAGGAGAGGAGGTCTTCCCAGGTCTGCCTTCTAGGATCCTAAGGCTTGAAGGAGCATCAACCAATGCCCCTATTTAGGGGTGGCTGTCTCAGTTCTGGCGGGAGACTCCAGGGCTGGCCCATGAGGTCTCCCTCCCTTGCCTGGACAGGAGTTCTCATGAATGACAGGAGCACTGGGGAAGATTTACTCCAGGGAGCTCTCCCTGGAATGGAGTTTCTGCAGAAAGGCCTCAGGGGCCTTTTGGTTCTGGATCTCTCTGGGCATGCTGGAACTTCTCTGAGCCTCAGTAGAATCAGAGGCTGGTGCAACCTCCCCTAGAGGCCTTGCATAAATGTGAATTCTATAGCTCCCACTGATACCAATCTCTAACTCGGGAACAGCAACTAAAGACCAGCCCCCACCAACAAGGCCCAAAAAGGAACGAGCCTCTCTCTCTGCCATTTCCCTTCCATTAGACCCTTTTCGAAGGAATCCTGTTGCCTACAACCACATCCTTTTAAGCTGCGGTGATTTGCACAGTGGAGTGTCACATCTGTGGCCCCCATTTTTTTAAAAGCTGCTGGAGAGCAGCGAGAAAAAAAAAACAGAAAAACCCAATGTGAAAACAAAATCCCACGTTATATAACACATCCCCTCAATACCACTGAAAAATATATGTAATATTTTGAAATCACTGACTAATTATTTCTAATCACTCCATAATAATTTATGGAGACACTCGCTCCTTTGGACGTGTTCCTGTTTTGATCTAAATGTATTCCCGAACACGCTGTCGAACCTCCCAGTTTGGCAACTGATTTGGTTTTGCTGAATTTCCTTCATGTGTCCAGATCTCTTGCCAATGAGGCTGTGGAACATATTTTGACAGCTCTGTCGCTAAGTTTGTTGCTACTTGTGTCTGGAACGGGTATCAAATTTCAGAGATTAATCTGTTTGTTTCCTCCCCGTTTGTGATGTCTGTAGGATGCCATTGGTTTGTCTGGAGTTGCTCCCGACGGCGAGGAGGGCTCAGGCCCTGTTGGCTTGGCCGCGGGAGTGCCCGGAGCCTCTCGGCGGCACCCGTGCTCTGGGCTGGCGTGCCCGGCTCCCGGAGCCCGGGGCTGAACGTGGCCGTTCTGCACCAGCATGGCCACGGGAAGCCAGGATCTCGACATGGGGCTGAATGTGGCTGGGGCCCCAAAATGACTATTGTTCAGAGAGCAAACTTCGCATTGGAGTTTGGTGAATCATAAACTTATATAACAGAAGCCTGCCTTTCATTTCTCTTTGTGCATTCATCCTAATCTGACTGGGTACTACTGTTCTCTGATGGACCCTTGCAGCATCTTCTAGAAGAGCAACTCGCATGGTGTGGTGTCTGGCCCAGCAACATCAGCATCACCTGGAAACGGATTAAAAATGTCTCAGTCCACCCACATCTTCCCAGATCTGCTGACTCAGAAACTCTGGGCACGGGGCCCAGCCATCTGTTTTAATAAGCCCACCAGGTGATTCTGACGCCACCAAGGCTCGCAATCCCTCCCCTGGACCGTCAGGCACACTGCCTCCTCCTTGGGTTGCATGAGTTTTTCTGGTCATTGATTCCTGCAGCCCACTTAAGCTGTGTGTTGTTTGTCTCTGGTCCCCAGTAACTGTTGAGTCACCTCATCAGAGCAAGAGGCACTGATGCCAGGCGCTTGCACCTGCGGGCTAGCCGCCGTGCCGGCCAGTGGGGAGCCAAGAGCGAAGACGCGCCCATGGCACCTCAAGGAACTGGCAGAGCGATAGACAGCGGCCAAAGGACCAGGTCATTACCGTTCTAATGGGGTAAGGTGGGGACCCAGAAGACGGGCTCCCCGACAAGGTTGGCAGGATGGGGAAAGGAGGAAGCAGTGTCCGGACTGAGAGCTCCAGGTCTGGGGGGAGGAGGGGAGGGAGGCATCCTGGGCAGAGGGACTGGCATGTGCAAGAAATAACGGGAGCACTGTTCCGGGAACATGACAGGAGATCAGTATGGCTGATGCAAGAGTGAAGAGGTGAGCGTGGAGTAGGAGAAAGGGGATAGCTCTTTCAAGCCAAGCTTGGAAGTTGGGGAGCATTGATGATTTTCAGCTGTAGCTCTTGTGGCTACAGCATGGGCAGTGATGTAGAAGGAACACTGCTGGGGGCAAAGAGGTTGAGCAGAGTTGCCGTGATGCATCCGCTTAATGAACAAATATCCACTGAGCTCCCTTAGAGGCAGCACAGCCTATGGCTGAAGAGACCAGGCTCTGGGGACAGGTGGAGCGGGCCTATTGTGCAATCCTGACTCTGGGACTTACCCGCCGGGGGACCTTGGGCATAGTTCCACTGAGCCTCGTTCTCCTCACGTGTAGATAAGGATGATAATGGTATCACCCCAGAGAATTATTATGTGAGATTATGCACATCAAACATCTACACGAGAGCTGGCACGTAAGTGTCCGATACAAGGAACCATCCTATTGTTAGTCTTGCTATTTCTATTATTGTGTGTCATGTATTGTGTGGGGTGGTGAGGCCACGAAGGTGAGTAAGACAGATGTAGTCTCCTGCATGCAGGGGCATGTTGGTGGCCTGAGCGAAGTCAATGGCTTGGGGATGAGAGGGGGGGACTAGTCCTGGGAACGCTGAGGGCGCTATGAAGGCTGGGATATGGCGCAGGAACAGTCGTAACATACAGAAGGAAGGGGGAGGTGTCTCCCGGGTTTGTAGTTTGAGTATATATGGCTGAGCCTTCCATGGCTGGAGGACTGGGATGTGGAGGAGGAGGAGGCGGTGGAGGGGAAGTGGTGAGGTACTTTGTATGTGTTCCGGGGGAAGGGTCTGTCAGAAGTCGGATTCTCACTATTGGAGCATAAAGAGATTTGGACCAGAGCTACCTGGCCCATGTGTGTGCACAGCTCCCAGAAGCATATGAGGCCCTTGCAGAGAAGTTGGCATGTTTCCAGCCTCATCCCAGGGGATTCCCAGCAGAGCGGTGATCCTTGCCCTGAGACCTTGTCTTGCTGTGTCTTATTTGCATTTGTTTTTACACTTGGTGTCCTGGGTCTGGGAGCTCCTCTCTCTTTCCAGAGACATTTTCTTACCAGTCCTGCCTCACATGGTTCCCCCATTGAGATGTTTTCTGCTCCTCTTTGCCTCGCAGACCCGCAGAATCCTAGGGCCAGAAGAGTTGGGACTTCGAGGTCCCTTTGGATCTGCTCTATATCCTCCCAGGTGACACCTGATTGCTACTGGAAGCAAGAAGGAAGTGACAGGAATGATCAGGGAGGTGGTCATAGGACCAAGGTCCACAGCCATTTATTGAGCACTTTCCAGGAGTTCTGGCTGATGCTATGGGTCTGACTGGAAAGGTTCAGTGAAGGTCAGTCTGGTCAAAATAACGAACCTTGTCTCTATTGCTCTCAGAGCACTGCTCAAGGTGGGGGAAGGTCCAGAAGACCCTTTTCCATCATCATGACCCTAGGAAAGAGTGGATATTCATAGCTCATCGCTTGGTGAGCAGGACCCTGGGGAATGGGACACATTAGGAGTGCGTTTACAGAGGGTAGAGGGGGCTATGGAGGATTGGGCAGCAGGGAGGGAGGGTGAGGATCTAGCACAGGATGTGGTATCAGGCATGGGATGGAGAAGGACTTGGTGGGGACGTGCTGTGGACCAACCTCAGTGCCTAAGGTGTGGCCCACTAATATAGCCTCGTCCAGAGTGTACAGCCACCCTGAGACAAGAATTATGGAGGGTGGAGCCCCGAGCACTCAAAGACCATCCTACAAAAGTCACAAACATAGACACCTCTGGGGCAAGCCAGGTAACAGCAAGGAAGGGGCAGAAGGTAAAATAGTGGGGGGTAGAAAGCACACGTCTGCCGACGGGGGGCAGTTTTGACTCAGTTCCATAACAGAAAGGCATCCTGTGTGGCCAGATATTTCTATCCTTCGAGGGAAACCAGGACACCAGGGATTTATATGCAATCTCCAGGTTTTTAAAGATTGGCAATGAATTCTTCTTCTTTTTATTTTTTTAAATCCCATTGACCCAAAAGGAACATAACCATGGCACCAGATACAGCATTTAATGCTGCCAGTGTGTGACATCTGAGACCCTGGGGAGGCAGACACTCCACGCAGATCTTTCTTCTCTGGAGGACAGTTGGGCTCAGGACCTCCTCTGATTTGTGAGCCCGGGGGCGGGTGGATGGAAGCAGACAGGCTCTTGGGGGCCATGTTGTAGCTTTGTTCTCTCATCCTCTTTCTAGCCAGCCTCCCTTCTGATATCTGGCTGGGGGGAGACGGGCGTGGGTGACAGGTTTCATTGCCAGCCCCAAGGCAGTGGAGGTCACTGTGGCTCATCGTCACTAGCAGCTAGAGGATGGGCATGGGCCAGGAGAGCAGGGATGGCTTGAGCCCAAGCCAGCTGCATGGGGGGAGGGACTCTTGGAGCTCTTGCTGATATCTATGAAAAGTGGCATGGGATCAGAGCCCCCTTTTCATGGTACGTCACCGGCTTGGGGGTCTCCTGGTGGCTTTCCCTTTGCCGGTGCGGGGAGACCAATTTTGTGTTATATAAAATGTAATAATGTCATTGGCTTCCCCCTGGTTTCCTGTTGATTGACTTTTATAGCTTGCAAACATTATGCTGGATTGGTAAATTGCAATAAATTTAATCAAGAATTATTTTATTCAGCCTACTAATGAGGAATAATAGCGTATGTATCAATTAGGCCTGTCAATTTGTGTGAAGAAATAGATTTACAAAGGGATAGTAAGCAAAAAAAAAAAGTATCATTGGTATCAATTCACTTCATTATTTTTAATTTGCTGTGAATATTGAGTGTTTCTAACATAAAATCATTCCTCAATTAAAATAAAACAGCTGTACTGCTCTCGGCTCCTCATCCCTTGTTTTTGCTTACAGATTAGCAGTTGTCATTGGTTTCAGTCTGTTGTCATCTCATTAATTTGCACCCATAAATGGGTAAAAAAAGTATTCTCAACTGTCAGTGAGAAACGCAACAGAGCAAAATGGTTTTCTCATGTTTTGGGGAAACAGTAGGGTTACTGTAGCAACAAAGGGGTGGAGGGCATGGGGCAGTGTCGTGGGAAAGCCTGGCCTGCCCTGCTCAGTTGGGACTCTCCATAACGCTCCAGACCCAGTCTTTTCTGGGGCCCTTTGCTCAATATCCCATGATTAATTGTTTGCAAAAAAAAAAAAAAAAAAAAAAAGGCCATAAATATTGCCTTTTCTCTGTCTCTGCAATACAACATTGCCATTCTTCCCATCAGGAGGTGGAGTCTTTTTCTCCACCTCTTGAATCTGAGCTGGCCACGTGACTTGCTTTGGCCACACAACACAGCACAAGCAAAACTAACACCGTGTGTTTCTGAACCCAGGCCACAAGAGGCTTTGAATGCCTCTGCTCTGTTCCTCTTAGAAGCCTGGGAACCCCATATCAACAAGCCCAGGCCAACCTGCTGGAGGCCCAGAGGCCAAGTGGAATAAGATACGCCATCTGGTGGAGGTTAGTTTAGCGCAGTCCGCCTCTTGACCACCTAGCAGCTGAGTGCAGACACACGCATGAGCGTCACCAAGTCCAGAAGAACTGCCCAGCTGAGCCCAGAATGCATTGCTCACTCACAGAATGGTGAGCCAGCTTGTTGGTGAAGCTGCGATATTTTGGGGTAGTTTTTTATGCAGCAAGCACAGATACATACCCACTATTTCAAAAAAGCCTGAAGCTGTAAATTGGTGTTGGAAGTAAAAGCCTTGATATGAGATGCCCAGAGACTGGGTAGGAGGGAGAGTCCAGTCTGGGCATGAATGAGAACACTCAGGGCTATTTTATTTCCATAGCAGGACTTCCAGCAGCCTGGGGGAAAGTGAGTTTGCATACACCTGCATATAGATGTTCATATATTCATATGTGTTTGTGTGAAAAATGTATGCGTATTTTTGCATATGTGCATATTTATATGTGGGCCTCATAATGTACAATATGTGTCCCTCTGTGAAACCCAAAAGAAGGGTTAAGTGCAGGGAAATGTGGTCTCCTCTTTCTCCCCCAATTCTGCTTCAGACCCATGACCTGGCAGACAGAAGCGATTTCGTTTGCCCTGGAGAATTTCCCCAAGTGTACCTGAGTGGATTACCTCTCTCCCCAACTCCCGCATTTCAGCAAACTCCTGGATTAACACCAAGTGCTCATGAATGAATCACTCAGGACCACCCTTGGGGGTCAAGTATGGCAGCGGGGCATTTCCTTTGGTCTGGAGGCACCCCAGGATGCCTTACACCCTGTTAGTCGTATTCCTACATAATTGTAGGAATCCTTGATCTCTGGAGCAAGCAGTGACTGTTTAACTATGTAGGATGACCTCGCTGCACAGGAAGGATGGTCTGTGGGTAGAGAGACGCCCCCTCCCATGGATACTGCCCAAGCATGTAATTGTCTATTTGGACAGTTGATCACTTAATGGCCCTGGGATGGCCAAAGACCCACACGCCTGGAAGTCAAGGGAGGCAGACCTGTGCTACCTTGAATCAGAGCCTGACACAGAGAACTCTGGCTTGACCTCCAGTTGAGACTCCGCACAGTTATGCCCAGAGGCTGGCGGGCTTGTCTCGCAGATTTTAAACGAGTGGCTCATCACCAGCTCACACTATCTATAACGTATTCTGAATTCATGGTATAATAAACCTTGTAATTATCACAGTAATATTACATTGATTTTTTTTTGTTAAAGATGTTAACTTGTAAAAAGTAAATATTTAAAATATGCCATAATTTATCAACCACACTTGCCATTTCTTCACTTTTTGGCTATGTGCAAAGTCTAAAACACTGTGGGTGTCTTGGTGAGGGCTTAAGTGGGTGACATAACCTCTGGACCTCCACTTTGTCATCAGAAATGGGTTGATCCTTCCCTGCAAGCTTCTCAGGCCTGCTGCATGGAGGAATTGTAGCATGAAATAAGAAGGTGCTTTGAGGTTGTGAAGTGTTCTTTCCCAGCATGGAGGTCTGGTTCCCAGGAGGCACTCCGCCTGAGCCATTGGTTATGGGCCCCTGGTCCCGTGTCACCTGCACAACCAGGAGATCATGTAGGAAGGTACGTGCAGAGCCCATAGTGCGGTGCTTGGACACACTTAGCAAATGGTGATCACCTTTATGGCCAAGGCTCCCTCCTGTGTTGCCAACCCCAGATAGTGTAGGTGACAAAGCCTCCTATCTGTCCGATTGTCCAGCAGGCTGTGTTGCTCCAGCATCCCCCGCATATAATCCTTCTGGCTCGTTGGGAGCTGCCCTCTGCTTGGTGTGGGGCATCAAATGAGATCATAGCCCATGTTGTCATGGATGCAGATTTTTTATATTCCAGTTTATTTCCACATGTGAGTATCAGATGTTGGCTGTAGACATCATGATCTGAGAGAGGTGAAAGGTTGTATGTGAGTAAGAATTGATCAATACCTGAACCGGTCACCTCCTGTCTGCCTTTAGGAGACTTGCCCCCACTGATGGGGGTGTTGGATGCCCACAAGGCCAAGAAGAAGACAGATGTCCACAGGGCAGCAAAAAATGCCTCTGCCTCAGACCCCTTCAGAGTTGGAGGGAAGTGATCAGTTTCAAAATGAGCCCCTTCCTTTGGGGGCATGGAACCTTTTGTTAGTTTGGACGTTAGTTAGTAACATTTGGGATGAAAATGTTAGGCTGAATTCACATGAGGTCAAGCCTCTGGATCAAACCTTAAAATTCAGCAAAATAGATCCATTTGAGGGCTAGAGGATATTTCTCAGCTGCTCGGATGTCTGGCTGTTTCCCCCTTGCTCCCCAAGGACATCTGATGTGGGTATGTCAGGTCTGGCACTCAAGTGGGAGGTGAGAAATGG
The DNA here is from genome assembly GCF_004348235.1 of Phoca vitulina. Classification (NCBI taxonomy): domain Eukaryota; kingdom Metazoa; phylum Chordata; class Mammalia; order Carnivora; family Phocidae; genus Phoca; species Phoca vitulina. The sequence goes on along the minus strand of NW_022589761.1, from coordinate 2,747,879 downwards.
AAAGTTACGTGAGTTTCAGCTTAGTACCTAGCCAACCCTGGTAATTTAGGAACCAAAACTCTACTCTTTGTGGAGCTATTAGCTCTCAATATTATGGAAGGAGCTTTTCTATCCCAGACAAATGAGAAATGAACACTCCCACCTAATGGTGGGTAATAACTCGACATCATTCTCTGAAGATCTATGGACCAGCCCCCTGCCAGTCTCCCTTAGAAAGCGGCTGACATGTGGATGTTTTATCCTCTGCCCCTCCTTCTCTAGCACATGTTAATAAAAGTTCTATATAAAATAGAGTGATAAAGGAGATTAATACTTTTATTTCTCACACATGCTGAACTCCATCTTTTCATCTTGAATTACCCAGTTGGAGTGTCTACACCACCTGAATTAATTAACCTATCATTGTCGACTCTCCAATCCATCCAAATCGCCATAGACAAGACGAAATCTCCGCTTCCTAAATGGAAAATCTTCTATACCAACAGACGCAGGGACACTCACAGCCTGGGAAGTTGAGTAGGTTTGTGCTGGTACAGCCACTTTTCTGAAATTCTTTTCAACATTTATCCCCAAAGAAAATTACTTGCATTTCCCTGACAAACAAACCCGGATCTTAAAGGTCTAAATCCATCCATTGGCATTTAGCTTGGCTGTACCTTATCTGAAGTAGAAATGTCTGTCTCTAAGAGGCAGGGAAATTATTTCTAGATCTATTAGCTGGGGTGGAATATGTGTTGCTTGGGGTCCAACATGGTGTGTGTCCAGATCACCATTCTCTTTTTTCCTATTGGACATTTCTGAGCCCTCATCGAAAGGCATCCTTCAAGGTGAGGAGATGGGGTGGGCATCAGGTCAGACAAGGGTGAATTTTTCGAGCTTTGGAGCCCTGACTGTGTATCTGTGCTCATGCTTGGAAGGGATGTGGCACACTGAAGAAATTTGCCACTAGCTAGCCATGTCCTTGGAAGGTTATGAGCTTACTGGACCTGGTAGAACAAGAACTGAATTCTTCTCAAAAGGAGAAGCCCTGATAATCACATTTCACAGCATGTGGGTGAGAGCCAAAGTGGACCACCTACCACCTGAGGGAGTATGGGGCCATAGGAAGCTGCCAGTCATGTGGGTTTGTTCATCCTGACCCCTGCAAAGGGCTCTGGTATGACCTAAATTGTGGCCCCTGATCTTGTCTCCTTCTTCATGACTTTTATGGAGCATCTTCTCTGTGCCAGGTCCTTGGCCTGTTGCTTCATGTAGGCAGGCCTTATGAGGCTGGTGCTTTAGGAATTCCCATTTTTATAGAAGAGGAAACAGGCTCACAGAAGCTGAGCAACTTTCCCTAGATCTCACAGCAACAGATGGGTTGGCGGCTAGCCTTAAAAGCCCCGGGCCATGGTGGGTGGTACGTTCTGCCCAGTTGACCAGAGCCAAGCTCTCCAACATATCTTGATCAGCTGAACCAGTAGAAGTAGAGAAATCAGATCATTGAGCTTTGCAATTGTTTTGTGGTGATATTAAAATAAAAATTATGTTTACTTGTATAAGCCTGCTTTATGTGTCAACAGTAGATGTTGCCCATGCTTGAGAAAGTCTGATAAACGGATGGGCAGATTTATAGGAATGTGTCTGACTCAGGTGGATGCTGGGAACCCCAAGGAGAGGATCCTTGGGACAGAGAGGTGTTCTTCTTCTTCGCCCCATGCCCTGAGGCAGTGAGTCTGTGGGGAGAAGCCCGGGGAGCTGCCTACTGAGGAACACTGAAGAGTAAGCTGGGGAGTAGGACCTTCTCCCATTGTCCCTGGAGTTTGGCACTGCTCTGACCCCAAGGCCACTGTGGAGGTGTGGATGGGGGCTACCTTCATGATCTGACAAGTATATGAGCTCCCATGAAATCTTACCCAGAGATACTGGGGGGGTTCTCAAGGGATTGGGGTCCTGGGTGCTCAGTGTCAGCCAAGCTCCAAAGGCTTACACAAACCATACTGTAGTCTTATTCAGGCAGGCCTAAGAAATCCACACTGTGTGTGAACTGTGAAGGACAAATGTGGCCTTTTTCCTCCCAGCTTTATTGTAGTATAATTGACAAGTAAAATTATGTATATTTAAACTGTAAAATGAGACAATTTGGTATATGTATACATTGTGAAATGATTACCACAATCAAGTTAATTAACATATTCACCACCTCCCAAGGTTGTCTTTGTGTGTGTGTGTGTGTGCGCATGTGTGGTGAGAACACTTAAGACCTACTCTCTTAGCAAATTTCAAGTATATTGCACAGTGTTATTAATTATAGTCACCATGCGTATGTTACATCCCTAGATCTTATTCATCTTATAACTGAATGTTTGTACCCTTGACCAGCATCTCCCCATTTCCCACCACCCAGGCCCTGCCAGCCATCATTCTACTCTGTTTCTATGAGTTAAACTTTTTGTTGTTGTTGTTGTTTTAAGATTTCACATATGGGGTGTCTGGGTGGCTCAGTTGTTAAGCGTCTGCCTTCAGCTCAGGTCATGATCTCAGGGTCCTGGGATTGAACCCCACGTCAGGGTCCCTGCTCAGTGGCGAGTCTGCTTCTCCCTCTCCCTCTGTGATCTCTCTCACTTTCACTCTCTCAAATAAATAAAATCTCAAAAAAAAATATAAAAAGATGGAGCAATTAAAAAAAAAATAAAGATTTCACATATAAATGATACCACACTGTATTTGTCTTTCTCTGTCTGGCTTATTTCACTTAGCATAATGTCCTCCAGATATATATATATATATTTTTTTTTTTTCCTCACATTTTTTAATCCTTTCATCTGTTGACAGACACTTTGGTTGTTTCCATATCTTGAATATTGTGAATAATGCTGCTGTGAACATGGGGGGTGCACACATCTCTTCGAGACCCAATGTGCCTTTAAGATGACATGATGTGAGGCTTGGCCTGCCACCAAGCAGTGCCTGGAGAGAAACAAGAGTATGATAGAGTGACCAAGAACAGAGACTCTATCGACTACCTGGGCTGGGACCCTGTCTCTACCATTTATCAGCTCACCTTGAGCAAATGTCCGGCCTCTCTGTGCCTCAGTTTCCCGGACACACCACTGGTATTTTGCCTGACTGGGGTGTTGTGGAAACGAAATGAATTTATATAAGTGAAGCCCACTGTGCTGGCCGTTATTCTTATTGTTTTTACGATAAAAGACAAAACCTTAACAGGAGAGGCTGAGAACAAAGTGCCAAAGCATATACTCGCATACCTTCCCGCGGTCAGAGAGGACGTTCTCTGATCTCGTTAAGTTTATGTAATCTTAACTGGTTCAAAAAACTTCCATCCATGCTCCGAGGTCCATCTGACTGAGTTTCGTCACCATCGGTGACAGACTTTAAGAATCAGTGACTAAATCAATAGAAATTGAATAGCACAGGATAGCTTTGTAAAATAATCCCTTATCTGAAAATATTGTAAGAGCTGAAGAATCCTTATTGCTTTGTAAATTTGCTCCAAAGGGTAATCATTTTTTAGTTTAATGATCTAGTCAATTTGTTTACCGTTGGTTTATAAATATATAACATTTCTTTCTTTTGTAAAGCAAAGTTATTTTCGGTCTGATTTATATTGCCTTTTATGTCCTTCCTTCCTAGAAGATTCTTCTCCCCAAATCAAGGGGTCCTCCTCTTTTCAACTGGGGGTGGCAGCTAAGGGATTATCGAAAAGTCTAGCAGAGATGTTAGAGAATTTATTCCATCTCCGCTCTGCCTGCCTCTCAACCTCCAGAATTAGAGCCTTGAGAGAGAAAGTTAATAAAGGAAGAGGGGAAGGGACAGCGGGAAGCTCCGAGCCTCTGGGAATTCTGCGCGTGGCTTCCTGGGGCCAAACCAGCAAGGCTGGGCGTGTGGCTCCCTTGAGCATTCCATCTCCCATCTGCGCTCGCCTGAGCTCAGCTCAGCTCTACAATTAAGAATTGTTCAGATTCATCATGAAGCCGGTGCTAAAGGTTCACATGAAACTGGCTCTGTCAAAGGAAGGGTGCTTTATTTAGCAACTGCCCGTGTTATGGTGTGAATTCCTGAGCTGGAAATAAAAACGCATCTCCCTGGTTGGCAAGCAGCTCTTGCAGGGAATAAGCAGCTGGCCTGCAGAGAGCCGGAGCCAGGGTAGTGTGTGGGGGGCTGGCCTGAGAACCCGGGATGGGGGCCCCCGCCTTCCAGGTGTGTTCTGAAAATCCCAGGCATGACTCTCCTCTCCCCTGACAGCTCCTCTGTCAAATGCAGCTGGCTGGTGGGCCACTGGGCACCCCTGATCCTCGAGGGCCTCTCCAAATTGCCCTGTTCCTGGGTTCCCTTCCTTTCCAATATTTCTCGAAACGTGTGCTAGAGCCTTTGTCATATGGTGATGGATAGTGGCGGTGGAGGTGGGAGAACAGGGCCCCGGCCTTAATATCTCTTTTCCTCTCTTGGTGGCGAAGAGGCTGCGGGGTATTGCGAATATCCCAGACCCCACTCCCCAAGAAGCCTGGGGCATCTTTATCACAGTGCCAATAAAACCAGCGCGATTTATGGCTCTGCTTTTTAATTCATTCAATTCTCTGTTCATTGGGAGGTTAATGTTGTTGATCTATTTTCTCTTGAAACAAATAAAAACAATATGTGCTGACACTGGCTTGGACTTTTGACATGGACCAGAGAGGTCAGCATTTAATTTTATATTTATAGACTACACGGACAATATTATCTGTATTAAAAACTGCTCACTCGATCCTTGTCATTTTACAACTTGGGTCACAGGCTCCTGTCTCCGTGCTGGGTTTTCTCTTCCAGTGTCCCCTTTTCCTGTTCTTTCTCCCCGGCACCCCTTTCTGCATCTCTCCCTCTCTCTCTATTCCTCCTGCCACTGCTTGGTGGCTTTCATTTCTGTCTTTGTTGCTCCTGCTCTTTCTGTGACATAAGCTCACCCATGTTCTTTTTCTTTCTTCCTTCCTTCCTCTCTCTCTCTCATTCTTTTGTTCATTTCTTATCTATCATCTATTATCTATTGATCTATTATCTATCTATTATCTATCTATCTATCTATCCACCCATCCATCCATTATCTATCCATCCATCCATCCATCCATCCATCCCTCCATCCATCATTGATCTATCTATATAGCCTTCTCCCTCATGCCTATATCTTTTTCTCTTCTAATCTCTCTCCTCCCCTTCATCTCCATTATATTTCTCTCACTAGAAGCACTGTCATATAAGCCAAAAGTGAGAATCTTTTGGATTTGATGTTTGGGGACATCCTTTGGGCCTTGGCTCTCGGGTTGGTGCTCTGGACTCAGAGAGGAGACAGGACCAGAGGTTTTAAGGCTGAACAATTTTGAGTTTTGACAATGACAGCACCACCATTCTTTGAAGGATTTCTTTGGGTCATTTCTGACATTAAACTGCTGTCTCTTAAAACCCTGTGTCCCAGCCCTCCCACCTGCAGTGGCAACGGGGTGGCTATAATGAAGTCCTTGTCATCAGCGGAAGTGTCTCCTTCCTGAGCTTCCGTCTTCTGTGTGTTTCTGGCACAAGTTACCAGAAGTGATGGGCCATATTGCTTAATGCTGGATCTAAGCCATCCAAATGATTAGAAAATGAAACACAAGAGCAGTAGGACAATAGTCATGGAGAGAATCCCAGTCCTGCCATCCGCTGGCTCTCTAGTTGGAACCAGTTTAAGCTCATGGAGGCTCTGTCTCTGCCTCAATAAGGTGAGATGGTGATGTGTACATTTCAGGGCTGGGGGTCAGAGATTGTGTGTGGCCACTGAATGTAATGTTGCCTCATATGTGGGAGGCTCACAGTAAGCAGAAGCTAATGGCAATCTGCATTATTTTCTCATTATTTGGGGGGAAAACACCATTTTAGTCCAATGGGGTTGTTTTTAAAGCATTGTCTTGTCTTTTGTGAAGATACAAAGATTGGGACCTCTGGATCCTGAATTTGCCACCTCTTGGTAAGGTGAGTCACTCTGAGACCTTGTCTGTGCATCTGGGGCACAGATGTCCCCAACCCTCCTCAATATCTTTTTGGTGACTGCTGTAGTCTGAATGTCATGCAGTGTGTGGGCCAGAAGTACCATCATTTGAATGGATACTGCAGAGCATGCCTCCATTGGGCAGTCCACGACTGGTGTGGCTGGGATCTCCACTGATGGGAATCGGGCTGTTTCTACTGGTCATACCCGTCCCATAGTTTCTGTGTCTTCACCTGTGAAATCGGGGTAATGATGCTGCTCCATCCACAGATGACAGGAGGATTAATTAGATGCTATATTTAAAAGACTTTAGATCCTTGGAGGAAAGTGCAGTGTAACTGATATCTAAGAAGATAAAATATTTAAGCCATAGCCTCCAGGGGCCGTTAATCTTATTGTATTTTCAGCATTTTAGAAATTTTGTATGAAAACATTCTCTAAGAAAGCTTCTCTACCCAGACAGCTGAGGAAGAAACACTTCCTAAGAGAGTACAGTAGCTTGGCATTATTCTCCCAAAACCGGCCTCCTCCTTTTCCTGGTCAGCCCTACAAGATGGCGGAAGCAAATGACTCTGAATCTCTGGCCCATCTCCTGGGCTGGTATTAACAGAACAGTGGAGTAGGCTGCAGAGGGGGGTATGGAAGAGTGATGCAGAGGTCCAGACCCATCAGAATACCCAGGCAGGTCCTACACAGACAGAGAGATTTTCATTTTCATCCAAGCAAATAATGAAAAAAACAATTTTAAGTCATGTCATTTCTTCAGTGAAGATTGTGAACACATGGTGTTTTTGAGCTGGATGAGATTTCACTTAGATTGGCCCTTTTGCTTTATTCTTATTTTAAAAATTTTTTTAAAGATTTTATTTATTTATTTGGGAGAGAGAGAGAGAGAGCATGCATGAGTGGGGGAGGGGCAGACAGAGAGGGAGAAGCAGACTCCCCACTGAGCAGGGTGCCCGAGGTGGGGCTTCATCCCAGGACCCTGGGATCATGACCTGAGCCCAAGGCAGACACTTAACTAACTGAACCACCCAGGCGCCCCTTGAACCTTTTGCTTTAGATGAAACAGACCTATAGAGTTTAAGTGCTTTTATAATACAGGGAATGAAGACCAGTCCCTGGCCCTCCCATTTACCAAGGAAGCATAAGTTTCATGGCCCCTATTTGCATGAGTCCCTTCCTATTAAAAAAGGCCCTGTGCCTATTTATGTATTTGTAACGTATTATTCTTTTTCCCAAAGAGGGTTGCTAAAATTGTGCAAGCTTCAAATCCCACTACACTTGGGACCTGCCCTGCCCTTGGTTCTCTTGAGCTGGAATTATTTGCACTTTTAGATTCACAGTGTTCTACTCAGATTTTTATGGTTACACATGACAGAAGCCCGGTTCAAATTAGCCTGAACAGGGAAGAGAAATTACCAATTTATTTGACTGAAAAGTATAGGATACAGATGGCTTCAGGCATTGTTGAACCAGGAGCTCAACAATGTCACCAGACCCCCATGTCTTTCCATCCCTCAGCTCTTTGGTGTTCCATATTGTGTTGTTTCTCAGGCAACTTCTCCCCAGATAGTGCCAGGTTGCCCCCAGCAATTCCCAGCTCCAGCCTTCCAGCTTTGTAAACTCCCCAGAACATAGTGCTTCTCCCTCAGCAATTCCAGCCAATTTCCCAGAGAAAGACCCTCAGTGGACAATTCTGAAGGATTCTTCTCTGAACCGATCAGGTTGGCCAGGGTAGTGAAATGGGGAGGTTAATGAAGTCATATCTTCCCTCCTAGAGCGGGAATGTGGTGGATTCAGTTCTATCCAAATCATCTGACATGACAGGTGAGAAAGGGTGGTTTCCCCAAAAGAAAATCAATGAGGTGTTACTAGAAGTAAGGACAATAGGTGCTGGGCTGGCTAAGTTAAGACATCTTTCAATATGTCCTGGATCCTATTTCCTGTGCACATGAGCTAGATGCTATGAGCTGTAACCAGCCTAGATCGGTAGCCAAGGATCAGTCAGGACTATGTCTATTTGGTGGATGGCAACATGGAGTGAAGACCAAAGACTAGACCTTTGCTTCCCTTAAGCACTTCTCTCTGTATAATTTTCTGGAATTCAGGCCAATCCCAGATAATTCAATCCCCCAAGCTTTGAATTATCTGAGATTAATTTGCCACATAACAGAATAAAAACTCAAATTAGACATTCAGTTGTAGAAAAATGAAGAAGATGGCATTCTTGCACACATGAGTTAGTGGATCAAGATTCATACTCTCTATGTATTCTTCCACAGACTACACCATCCACGGGAAGCTTCTAGTACTCAGGGTGCTTCAGATGAGGCACTGGGATTATTTGTCTTTTCCTTAAATCAGGACAATAGGAAGGATGAACTCCATGAATGGGAGTCCTTTTAATCAGACATCTGTCTCCTGAGCCAGGTCCCAGGCTCTACGACATTCTCAGCACCTTGGCAGAGTAAGGGACCAGGTTGCAATTCTATGGGCATATTCAATATAATTGCACCATTGGTTTCCCGAGTGTGACACATCTTGCCTGATTACACTGCATGTTCAAGGAAGTGAGAGTTGGAGGGGGGGGCGCTCCTGTCTGGTGACCTTTATTTTGGCAGGAAGCTAATAGACATTCCAGTCTGCAGAGAGGATGCTCTCCGGGGGAATTTGCTCACTAATACAGACTTTGCTTCCATCATTGTGTTTAATTGAAAGAAGAGTTACATCAAATTTTTACCTAATGATTTGTACAACATTCTTACATAATTAAAGGAAAGTGATGCAAGTCAATCTTCAATACTTTGCTAATAGAGCCATTTCCCTTCCCCACTCCCTCTCAGGCATGGAGCTGTGGGTAATTGTATGCTTGTAACAGAGTAGAGAGGGGACTGGAGGGGTTGGTAGTGATGGGTGCCTGCACTTTCTGCTGGGGGTAGAACATGGAGCAGTCTCACCAGGCTGATCCTGAGCTGGCTGGTGCCCAGACCACCCACAGCCATCAGCACATGGAGGGTATTAGCCATCCATGAGATCTTAAGCCTCTCCTGGCACTTAAGCCCATCCATGCACCGTCACCTAGCCCCCCCCCCCCACAGTGAAGAGTGGAGAGAATAAGATGGAAGGAACCAAAGAATGGGAGGATGGTGACTCCTATTAAGGAAAAATTCTCCTGCAAGAGAATTGGGGTCACTCAATCCAGCACCTACATTCTAAGTTAGAGGGCAAACAACACCCAGAGAGATATAGCATCTGGCCAACACAGTGTTCTCATATTTCTGAATTGGAATACCCCTCACCACATGTATTCTACAGTTTGCCGTAGGACCCACCATTCACAGCCTAGTTTGCAACCCCTTTATCTGAGCACATTTGTATCATTCATACCAAGAGAGACCTGTGAGAGATCATAGACCCTGAAAGAATTCTGAGTGGATGTTCTTGGTTTTTATAAGAGAAAAAGATAGCAAACTTCACCCCTTCTTGAAGTGTTACCACGGCTCCTAGCCAGCCTCTCTCTATTCTACTGTCTCCTTAAATCACATCCTGCAAATCTCCTAAAGTCAGGTGCTTACGTGCTCCCCACCTGTACCCCCAACCCTTCAGAGATGCCCATTGCCTATAGCAAGACAGCCGGATCCTTTTACCTGGTACCCAGGACCCTTCACACCTGGTCCCAACATACCTTTCCAACTTTAACACCATCATTCTTCCACCAGGATGCCAGCCCTCTCTCAGCTCCTGTGCCCACTGGGGATTCAGTTAACATGTCGGTGCTCCATGTCTTTACTCTGGGACTTGAGGAAATACAGTAGGAAAATATAAGTCCACTTGGCACTTTTATACTCTTCCTGCATGCATGGGAAACAATTCTCCCTCTCTCTGAACCATGCTGGGGTATGCAGGAACTCTGAGAGATTCTTAGGTCCAGCTGCCACTTTCAACTAGCTGATATTCCCTCTCTGCAACTGCAACACCCCTCTGGGCATCACCAAGAGACACATCTGAAGCACTCTGCTTTCTTTCCCACCTGCTGAGACTGGCTCAGGAACCATCCTCCAAGGCTGAGTGGTTCTCAGTTGTGACTACACCTTAGACTTTCCTGGGAGACTGAAAGATCCCAACAGCCAGGCCACACCTCCAGAACAATCATCAGAATTCCTGGGAGTAGGACAGGGCATTGAGAATTTCAAAGCTCCCTGGTGGGTCCAGTGTATAGCAAGATTGAGAACTGCCGCTCCAAGTTCATGGTTCTCCACCTAAGCTCCTTGGCATAGCCTTGGGAGCCTGTACAACATAAGAATGTCCAAGCCTCACTCCAAATGAATAAATGAGAATCTCCGAGTGTGGTTCTTAGCTATCAATATTTTTAAGAAGCTCCCCAGGTGAGTCTAACCACTGATATACAGCAATGTCTGGGAGGTTCTTTAAAGTGGGGCTTTTAGAGGACAGTGAATGTCTCAGTAGAAAGTGACCCATCCCATGTAATGGTGTGAAGACCATTTAGCTCGCAGTCCCACCAAATTGCACCTGAGGCAACACAGCCTGGCTTTGCACAGAGGGCTCGATTAATAACTCCAACACCCCACCGCTAAAGAAGTGGAGAGCCAACCCGTCCTTGGCTACTCATATTGGCCTTTCGGTCTCTGTTTGCAGATGCCCAGAGTTCCTACTGAACTCTCATGAGCTGTGTGGCTGGGGTGGTCCATCGGGGTGCACCTGTCCCCCAGCTGGCCGTGTGCCTGCAGTCAGCCACTTGTGCCTCCTCTGTCTCCCCTCACATGCGTGATGCTGCCACTGCTTCTGTCCTCACTGGAACATCCTGGTCTCCACTGCACAGAGGATATGGGCGGAAGATGGTCTCAGGCAAGTGTAGGAAGGTGGGTCAAACTTCTCTGACTTTGGCTGAGATATCAACTCCTCCCTTGAATCCGACCAGGAATGCTTTCCTCCCTTGGACAGCATCATGGTTACCATGGTTACCCACTTACTATTCAACCATTTAGTGATTTCACACTCACGAGGGGGCTGCCGTGTGGACCACAGCACTACCTCACAGTGGAGACATACGGTTTATCATCAGCAAAACCCAGTCCAGATCCTAGGTGTTATCATCTATTCTGCAGTTTCTCATCAGGCATTTTACAGTTCTCAAACTTTAATAACTTTAGTTATGGAGAGGATAAAAACAATCTTCCTGGTAATGAGCAGAGAATTTCTTCTCACACATGATATTAGACTTCGATTGTGTTTTCCAAAGTACACAATTTTCATTCTCTCATATGGTGGCCATTTCCCCCAACAGGATCTAAATGGTAATGTCTTCAACCATGTGACACAAGTACCCTAAAATTTAATAGATTTGCTTTTAAATGCCACTTAGATATTGTTTCTATCCTACTTATAACCCAAGTTATTAAAATTTAACAGTAAAGAAGACTTTATGAAGACCTGTATTACAGCATAACAGATAAGCAGGTTCAGCACCACTCTTAACGAGGAGAGCACCGTGTGCCTCAATGAGAGCTTAGGGGTCCTGTCGGCACAGCGACTTCAGTGCCAGTGATCCTGGCCCAAACTTGCACCCAGTGAGATTTGCAACTTCCATGGAACTGGGGGAAACTGGAAAACCATCATCTCTGCCTGCAAATAGAAAATAGCTCCAAAGGAGATGTGATCATGCCTTTGGTACAGTTTCTTTTTCCTGGGACAAACACCTACCTGTATGAACCTGGTAATTACTCGGATATAGAACAAGTACCTACTCAAGTTTTATCATTCGTTCCTGGAGAAACCCGGCAATGGCTATGTTTCAGGCTGAGTGTTCAGACAGATTATTTTTTACAGGCTTCATTAATGCCTTGGAGAGAAGTGTGGTGATGCTTTTTTTTTTTTTTTTTTTTTTTGATTTGGTGTTAGATGGCAAAGTGCATGTAAAATGGTGCTTCTGCTATAGGCATTTGTGTGTGTATAAACTGATGCTTGGGGCCATGTGTATGTGTATGTGTGTGTGTGTGTGTGTGTGTGTGTGTGTGTTTAGGCTCACAGACAGTCAGGAGCCAGGCCTGTAGGAGGGGCATGGAAACATGCACTTCATCTTGGGCCTGTAGGAAATACACCAAAGGAGGGATGGATGAAGCTTAATGAATTCAGTCCAGCTACATTATATAGTTGATGCCCTATCCATTATGTGCTTTATAACATGATAATCCTGGCTTGCGGAAGTATACTATTATATTCTGAGGTGGTTTTTGTGTTGGTCGGGGGAACAGGCCATTCCCCTGGAGACAGGACATGGGGAATAGGCAGGTAGGTCAAGGGAGCACTTTCTCATCTTTCTTGGGCTCATGTCCATGTGGACGTGAACTCCAAAGAGAGCTTGTCCACTTTGTGGTGTTGCCTGGATGTGGGGTGCATTGGCCCCTGGAAGCCAGTGACTGTGGGAACGTTGTCAGGATGGTCTGAGTGTGGAAATGCAGGCATGGCTCCTCCTAGGTCTGATCATCTTCTGATTTCCTTGTAGCACGTGGTGAGGCCTGAGCCTTTCCACAGCTGTATCCTAGAGCTTCTGATGCCAGATGGCAGACAGAGCTGCCCTCCACCTCTGTTGCCTCCCAAGTGCGTGTGAAGTAGATGAAAATACTTCAGGAAGGGTGAAGATGTAACAGGTGAGTGCGGGTGGAGAGAGGATGGAGCAGTTGATGGCTGAAAGTGATGGGCCTGGGCACTGTGAGTATTTAGTAGGTGCTAGTGATGCTGATGATTCAGTGTGGTTGATTCAACATCTCCAGCTGGCGAAGCACAACCATTGGCCCACTACCTCTCCCTGGCTTGACCTCTAAGGATAAAACAATCCAGCTTTTGTTGTGCTCTGGGACTAACATCTTCACTGCCCTGGTGAAAGACCAACTTATCAGACATGGCCAGGGCCAGGGAGTTTCCATCCTTCTCGTGGAGGTTTTTGGGGTTGTGAAATGGCAAATCGAGAGCAAATTGTAATCCTGAGAGCAACCCCGCTGAACTTGCTTGCTGGGGCTCAGCACAGTGTGTCTAGAGCCCTGAATGGCGGGTCTTGCATTGTGTCTTGCTGCATAATGAATGGTAGCCCTCACATTAACCAGTCAGGCTTCAGCGATAACCAAAGTGCAGCTTGTCCATGCGGCCCTGATCAATAAGGACTTCTATTTATAGGATTGTTACAAAAATAGAAGTTTTATTTAAATGAGACAATGCTGAGGAGTGCACAGAAGATCGATCTGATAAAATACAGTAAAAGAGTTTAATTTGGGTTTGATAGCACATTCACGCGCACACACACACAGACTTGCACACGCATCTACACCCACCTTCCATGCTTTCCCCTGAGATACGACACATTTTGAGGAAAGGTAGGTGCCCTGCGAATACTCCCACAGTAATCAGACTGCGAGAGCATGCTGGGTGCTAGGGAAGCAGAGAGGAGGCAGGAAGAACACAGTGAAAAGGCTTTGGCCTGGGGTTCCAAGGAACCAGGCTTATAGTCCCCCTGCTGACTGCCTCAGCCCTCTCCTCCCTGGAATCCCATCTCTCTATTTAGAAATGAGCCCACCCAACTCTGACCCTCCAGGGTTCCCCAGAAGGGACATCATTGTAAGGGAACAACCACAGAAAGAAAAATACACTTTTGCTGCTTTGTCTATCCTGAATCTCCTATTCCCCAGGATCTTTTGGACACAGGGAAGCCGGGTTTTAAACACCAGCGCCACCATGACCCTGCAGCCTTGAGCAAGGAGGTGAGAAGGAGATATTTATCTGAGCCCCCTGGTAAAGACTCCATGCATGTGGCTTCACTGAGCCTTCCAAACCACTGATGGACAGGGATGGGGGCTCACTCCCTCTCTCCTGGGTCTCTGGTTTATCCTCTGCAGGTGAGGATAGCAATGCACTCACTTGCAGAGCAGGTGGGAGTGTGAACGAAGGCCAGGCCTGCAGAGTGGCTGGCCCACGAAACATGTTCATGGCCCCAGGGCTTGGCTGTGCTCTGGAAGAGGGTAATGAGGGACACTTGAGCCAATAAAAAAGGTCAAGTTGTCAAGCTCCTAATGTTTCACTGCAGACACCACCAGCATTGGCTTGGCACCAACTTTCACACCCACTGGGGCAGGAAAAGTGGCACTGGCCGGGCGTGGAGAGGAGGCTGACCCCAGACTTCCAGATGAGATTCTGCGTTCTCAGTTGTCACCTGGACTGAAGGAAGGATGCTGGCAGTGGCCACTGTCCCATTACCCACACGACTTGTCCTGAAGACTGTGCTCTCTTTTCCAGTTTGATGTCCTGTGGACACTCAGTTCAGCATTTAGGCTCTCCTGGATGGGATGGACTGATGTTTTGTGACAGATTGGGGAGATATTTGTGCCCTAAAGCCACCTGGATACCCCTTCCTCCTGGCAGAGTCGGGATCTTTCTCTGGGGCAGGGGAAGGTGTCATCCTCGTATTCATCTTCAGGAAGAATCAATTTGCTGCAATCTTGGGAAATGAAGTTTGTCTTTTATAATAGCATAGAGAGACTTCATCTCACATATTAGAAGTTCACCAGGTATTAGGTAATTTAGATCATAAATTCTCTTCAAAGTGACCCATCATCTCAGTATTTATTTTTTTCCTTTGAAAGGATGAGAGGCATAAAAGCAAGTTTTGTAGTTTTATATCTGTCAGCTTGTCACATAAATATCTCAGTTACAACTGATCTTATCATCATAAATCTTCCATTTCTGTAGTTAGACCTGCCACGTTGGCTGGGTACACAAAAAGTCAAGCACATGCAATATCCAACCCCCTTCGGGCCAGCCCACAAGCCCTCATCGTGACCTCTCCCTGTACTGGCCACAGAGAGGCACGCTGTGTGCTAGGCTCAACATGAGCCGCCCCGCCAGGCCTCTGTCCCCCACACCTGGGGGTGTCTCTGCAGTGGTGACAGAGCGAGTCCTTTAGAATGATGGATGCCTGGCTGCTTTCTCAAAGGGCACCATTAGGGAACAGTTTGGCAAACATAATGCAGGTCCTTTGTGATCATGGTAGCAAATCAGGATGGAGCCCACTCATGGGTCAACTCTGTTAGGAGGCGGGGCTGGAGAATGACAAGCCTGATTTTATACAAGCACTCCCTGATGGTGCCTAGTGCCACCCACTGTTCTCTGGGGCTCCCAGATCCAGTGGAGGGAACAGATGACTGTGTGAACAACAGTTTGACGTGGGAAGCGTGGCAGCTGAGATATGCACAAGAAGATGAAGGATCCAGAGGGAGGGAGGACCCTTAGTTTCGCTGGGAGACAGAGGGTTGGGGACAGGAATCTGAGAGTGCTTCAAGGCCCTGAGGCATGATAGCTATACTTGGCTTTGGACTCAAGAGAAGACTTGACATTCATTCATACCTATTGAATGAGACTATTTATTTTTCTAATTAATAGTTAGTTATTGAGCACTAGCTGTAGGCCTGGCACTGGGCCAGAGCCAAGGGCACAGTAAGGACTGAGGCTCACCCAGCTCCTGACATCCCAGAGCTGACAGTTTAATATGGGGAGAGGGTGTGTGTGGTGTTAAGCAAATGGTCACACAAATAATTGTTAAGAAGTTCTACCTCGGAGGGTAGTAAGGAGGGCTCCATGTGAAAACCTTTAGCATGGTGTGTGGTCATTGCTGCCTGCCTGAGCGCCTCAGGGCCCCTGATGCCGTTACTGGGAAAGCCCCCTCTCATCCCCCAGCCCCCTGGCTGGCACATAGAGGCACCCACAGACACCAGCTGGCCCACGATCCTGTTGAGGACAGAGGAGCATGAAGAGCAGAGAAAGGCTGGGAATCTCGGTGTGGCCAAATGCTTCTGGACTGAAAACGCCTTGTAGGTCCCTATAGGGCCTGAAGCCCTGTAGGTCCCTGGGCCCTAGGCCCTCTAGGCCCAGAAGCAACACGGGTTGAAGGGCCATTGCACCTGGGACTTCTGCCTCAGTATCCATTTTGAAGCATGAGCTTCTTTAGAGGAAGGTGCTTCTGAAATGGGCTCAGGAGCTAACGGTGAGCCCACGAAGGGCAGGTAAAGCTCAGGGTCAATGTAAGGGCTCACCTGGGAGCCAGGCTTCTTCTGGGCCATGAAGAGGTGCGTAGGGACTGGAGCGGCCAGCTTGCATTATTCTGTGACTTTCTGTTGTTTTTATGCTTTTTTGGTGGCCCATTATTTAGGGTAATTACTTTTGATTCCAACCTAGAAAAATGTTAACAATAATGTTAAATATAACAATAATGTTATATAACAATATAACATTAACAAATAGGGCAAATAACAAAAAAAACCCAATACTGTTAAATAACAAAAATGTTAAAAATGTTAACAATAGCTCCCCCATCCTGAAGGACTACATGCCAAGTGCTTCATTAACATTCTCGTTCATTCCAGCGCCATAGACGTTGTTTTATAGGCGGGGCACAGAGAGGGGAAGTTTTCAGCAGACCCAGGCTTCAAACCAGCGCCCCTGATGCTTTCCTGATCTGTGTGGTGGTTATTGCCACCCCTAGCTCTTGTCTCTTTGTTTCTTTGTCCCTCTTGGGTGACCATCCGTGGTCAGTGGGTATGTGGAATCCCAAAGCTGGTGGAACTGAGGTGGGAATATCTGAATTTCAGGAAAAGATCCTGCTTTTAACAAAAACAGGCTCGTTCTCTCACCAGACAACATTCCTTTGCTTGTTGAGCCCAGAGTGTCCTCCTTCACCTGAACTTGTCCCCTCCTTGAAGATGAAGCCTGAGTTTCACTCCTCCAAGATGCTCTCCGATTGTCCCAGCTGCCTGAGGCACCTTCTTCCTCTGGCCCAACACAGCATCCTGCTTCCCCTGTTAGTGGTCCCCACATGCACGCTCAGGTGGGGGCGTTGCCTGACGGATTCTGTTGTGTGCCCCTCGACATCCCTTGGACATGGCGTAGATTGGGAGCACCAAAGAAAAATGTGTTCTCACACAAGGAACACCAAACAGAGGTTTGTCTAAGAAATGGCTCTGGACAAGCCAAAGCTTCAGGTCAGGTGAAGAACTCGCTTCAGGGATCCCAGGTCCCTGGGTGCAGCTTAGACACCCACTAGTCCCTGGGCACCCAAAAGGCCAACCCACAATAGTGAAGAAGGAGATGCAAAGAAAACCCGAATGCACACTCATCACCCACAACTCAATGAAAATAGGAAAACAAAGTCAGGATGAAACCATCAGGACCTTTCAGTGGAGTAAGAGGGAAAGATGCAGTTCTTAGAGGAAGCCCCGGACACCCAAAGGCACTCAAATCCCCCACCCATCCCCTACCAGGGTGTGGTGTCTGGCAGCTCTCACCAATCTTGGTCCTTCTTACAGACTGAGGACATTGTGTGGTGATTTTTTGGATAAGAAGACCCTTCCGTTGTAGTTATGTTCTGATTAGAAGAGGGGTATAGCTCATCATTTCAGTTGCTTGGTTCTCTGTGTGATGCAGAGCATCTTAATTCTCAAGCTAATCCTCAATTAACACCCAGGAAATTTGGGCCTTTTAATTAAAAGAAAGACAGTCTAAAAAGAAAATAGGTCAATGGGCCTTTCTGAAGGGGGGTCCCAGTGAAGCCGGAGGCTTGGCCTTGGAATTTCCAGGTTTCTCAGTGTTAATAGAATTTAGATCACATTGAGCATTTAGATCGCAGGAATGGAAAGCTCCATCCTTTTTCACTGACCCAATTTGAGAAGTAAAAATTGATCAGCAGACCAGCTGGGCATGCAGACATAGACCACAGCATTTGCATGGACTGTTAAGAGTGTTATTCACAGCTTCTGGCAGAGGAGCTGGGCACTTTTCTGCATCCAAAACCTAATCTTGTGACAGAGAAACCCCTGCCTTCATTACCTGGGCATTAGACCAGAGAGGCAAGTTGTGACCCCCCAGGTCAGAGTGAAACCAGATAAGAAAATGCACCAGCAGGAGGGAGAGGCTGTAATGTCTGTCAACTCCGCTGCTTGGCAGCACTTCTAGGAACCTGTGGAAGGAGGTGGTGACATGCAGAAAAGAATTCCAGAGGCTCTCAACTGTATACATTTTCTGAGTTTCCTCCTTCACTTGCCAATGGACTAGAAAAAGGAAATATATATTCTTAAGATTTTTAAGAATTAAGGCAAAATTACATACCATAAATGCACAGATTTTAAGTGTACAGTGTGATGAGTTTTGACAAAATGTATACATTATTGCAACTACCAGCCCAATCAAGATCTACATTTCCAGGGCTCCAGGACATTCTCTGATACCCCTTTCCAGCGAATCCCCTCCAGAGGCAACTGATGCTCTGTTCTGATTTCTCTCACCAAAGACTAGCTTTCCCTGCTCCAGAACTCCATATGCCTTAAATCATGCAGTGTGTACTCTTTGGTAACCGGCTTATATTGCTCAGCCTATTGTTTTGAGATTCATTCATGGTATTGTGTGTATTAGTAGTTTATTTTTTTATTGCTGAGTAACACCATTATACAGTTATACCACAGCTTGTTGTTCCATTCACCTTTTGCTGGGCATGGAGAAAGAAAATTCAAAAGACTCAAAGAAGAAAAAAAAAAAGTATTCTTAATCAGAACTAATAAATTCATTCTGCAGATGTTTGCTAAATGTCAGCTCTATGTTGGGCATTGTGCTAGGCACCATGAACGCAGCTGTGGATAAAATGATAGAGTGCCTGCCTCCATGGCATTGAGATTCTGCTCAGAGACGCAGATCATGAACAAGTAATCAGATGCATGAGCAAGATAATTTTAGATTGTGGTAAGTTCCATGAAGGCGATGCTGTTCTGGAAAATAAACCAAAGTTCCATTCTTTAAGACAGATCCTTTGGTATAGCTTATTTTTTTGACTTAAGATTGCTATTAAGATCATTAACCTGATAAAAGAATCATTTGCATCGATTTGTGATTTTCTGCCTTAAAATGTACTCACTAACCAGTGAGTCAGAGGATAGGTGCCCTCGTACTGCCCCTTTCTTCTTTGCCCTGTGCTTTACTAAGTCGGCTTCCTCTTAGGGTATCTCTCACCTCTCGGTATCATAAGTGTATTCATGGTTGTGCAATGGAGATCTCTTAAAAATAAGAATCCTGGCTCTGAGAAATAAATCCAAGAAACACATGTGCAACGGGATTTACATTATTTCCTTCCAAAACAACACCCATCTTATATCTGTTCAAGATTCCTTCCACAAATGTTTTCGAATGAAGCTACTTCCCTCCTTTACCCATGGGCGTTCTCTCTTGAGTTCTCCAGTCTGCATCGTTAAGAAAGAAAGAGGAAGAGGGAGACACAGGGAGATACTTTAGCATTCTATAATAAAGTAGTTCATGGCACAATTAAAATGATGTAGTAGAACAGTAACATGATATGCTGAATTTAAATAACTAAAGCTGATTAAGGAGGACATCAGAATTAAATGCTTGATGGAATTGACATAACAAATCCAAGATGGCCTCTCCATGTTTCAGCTGAGAGATGGAGCCAACCATTGATATTTTCCAGGCAAATTTGTTGATAGATAAAACATTTTTATAGACTTTCCATTATTCCTTGTAGCCATCAGCTTTTAATTTTCTCTTTCTAGTTAATATACTTGTGTATAATTTAAACAGAAAACTGTTCTGTTTCATCATAAAAGATTTGCCTGTTACTTTGGGTGTGTAAATCAAGCGGACAGCACAACATTCTTGAACTTGTTTTTTAAGGCATTTGTTGACAACAACAGAAAAGAAGATCACAGACACCGCCAACAAGCGTGGACATCAATTATTTTTTAATTGTATAGGAGTACAGTACACTAATTAAAACTAGTATATCTTGCAATGCCAAAGGCAAAATTAATTATTAATTTTTATTAATATTCAGAAGTAGCACAAGGAATGCATTAATAAAGATTTGGTGGTTGTGACTGAGATCTTGTTTAGCTTTATATTTTAGGGGAAAAAAAAAAAGGTTTGCTGGCTCCATCTGAATAGCGAAGCTTGCAGTGGAGGGATGATCTTTATTGAAACAGAACATGCTCTCCAGAGTGGGTATTTAGTGACAGAAGATGAGATGTAGAGGGAGATTATGTGGAAACCCCAAAAGCTTGTCTATAATGGTTTGACTTGACAACTCTACATTCTACCTGTAAAATTGTTATTGTTACCTTAGATACTTTTGGTTATTAAATTGGATATTTTAGTTAAGCCATCTTGAGTTGACATTTAATAATTCATTTAGGAGCCGTGCACAGAATATTATCCAGCTCACCAAATCCAAAATGAACAGAATTAGTTCTGTGCACTAAAAAGATTTTGACAAGAGTTTCTCCTTCTCTCCCTGCTCTCCCTCCTCCTCCTCCTTCTCTTTGGTTCTCCTCCCCTCTCCCGCTCCCCCCTTCTGTCTTTCTCTTCCCCCTCACAGGCAGGAAGGAGTCTCTAAGGATCCCTTGTCCTATCTGACAAAGATGGAAGCACATCCGTAGCTTTTAGGTTACAGTTTTTACATCCACCTAGGCACAGCCTTAAAACTGTGGAACATGCACATGGGCCATCAATCTGTGTTTCCTTTAGCTCCATCCGTGTCTCAATTTACGCAGCCTCTGATTGGATAGTCTTCATTCCTGTTTTCCCTTTGTAAAATCTGTACCCATAAAAACCTTAACGAAACCAAAAACCTCAACACTGCAATGGTAGGAAGACTGTCTGTGGGAGGGCAGGCTGTTTAGCCACAAGCTCTGAGATTCCCTAACACATGCCCATCGGCCCCAGTGGGGAGAGCTGTCAGACCCACATTCTCCCCTGCCTACCACGCGGGGGACGCTCTGCTTCACACAGCCCAATCCTGTATGTTCGCGAATCTTCAAGGGTGAAAAGGAGAGGAACGGAGCATTCACAGCTACAATGAAGCTACAAACAGCAGTAGGCAAAACTGTATGGTACAGCATATGCACGGTTCATGCCTTCCCTTCACACCTCAGAATACAACAGGACTCCCCGTCAAGCTCAAGCTGTCACCATTCCCATGGGAATGCAACTCTCTGAAGAATACTTCTTCCACCTGATGGTCCACCTTCCAGAATGCTGCTCTTGGGAAACAGTGTTAGGCCAGCCTGGGAAGGCATGCGTTCCCTCAGATGTACTGGAAAATTGCCTTTGAAAAACTAGGAGGAAAGGTGGATCTGACTTTACACCAGCAACCTCTGGCCAAACTCACATGCCACAGGGTAGAGGTGGCCATGCATCCAGAGTCAGCATGGAATCCAAATCAACGCCTCATCATATTGGCTGGTTCATTTCATTCCACTGGAATGCAGTAGGAGATGAAGGAGGTAACTTCATCATACCGTGGTGTGTGATGAATCCTCTGCCTCCTGGCAGTGCCAGAGGGCACTGCTGATACCAGGCCCTGAGTCCTAGGGCCTTAGTGACCCATATCAAGAAAGAGTGTTGTCTTGCCTACTTCATTGTTAGTTCTCCAAAATCATGTGTTTGAATATCACAGTGTATGCCAGTTATTAGTGAGACATGAGGATGAGTTGGTTAAAAGAAAAAGGCAATTGCATCCATTAATTCAAACAACAGGCAATTACTGAGCAGCTACACTATTTCAGGGAATCAAAATGAATAAACAAGTTATGCATATATTAGTTAGCTATTGCTACATAACACACAACTCCAAAACTCATGGACTTGAACAACAGTTATGTACTTCAACCATGTGGAGGGTGTACCTGGGGTTTGACTGATCTGGAATAAGCTTAACTAGGCAGCTCTGCTCTGAGTTGGGGTTGCTGGGGTGCTGGCATGGCTCTTTTCATCTTTCATCTTGTTGGCCCAGAGAGTTAACTGGGGCATGATCTCCTCATGCTGATATCCGAGGATCAATAGAAACCTGTGGGCCTCTTAATGCCAAGTCTCAGAACTGGTCCACTGTCATTTCTATCCACATGCCATTGGCTAAATGTAGCCAGTCTCAGAGCCAAGAGGCAGGGAACCATATTCCACCCAGGACGGTATGGGACCTGTGTGGGGAAGATGTGTGTGTCCAGGGCCTTTACAGCCTTACACACAGAACAATCTCTCCTACTGGGGTTCACTGGGATTCTGCATCTCCCTCCTCTCCCTACCCCAAAAGTTTCCCAGTTGTTCTCATTGATCTTGTGTGGTGTATGCCAGGTTCCACATCACCATCTGGTACCACCTACGCAGGACACAGTACAGTGGAGAACTAACAACAATCCAAACAACTAGATCAATGGAGACACCCTAATTAAACAAATCAGGCCCAGGTTTTATTTTGTCTTTCTAAATCTTTGTCTATATCTGTCCATCTATGTGGATCTTAGGGACCCAAGTCAACATTTTTCTTTCCACTTGTGCTGCCCATGTCCCAGCTCTTCCGGGCACTAGCTCTGTGAGCTTGTATAAGTTACTTAACCTTTCTAAATCTCTGTCTCCTCACCCATAACATACAGATGAAATAGTTCCCCATGCCCTCGGATGGTTGTGGACATCGGTGAGATCCAGTCAATGGGAAGCACTTCGCACAGGAAGCACTGGGTACAGACTGGCCTTTAGTTTTATTATCAATCTGAAGTACCAACTCTGAGATAGAGGCTGGCAGAGACCCAAGTTGCATCCTTCCTTGTGAAGATGTAGGTCCTGTTAAGCGTGATCGTTCATCTTTTCTTACAACTCTGTGACGCTGCTTTTCCAGGCAGATTTGGGGAAAGATTTGTTTTCATAAATCATGTTTATATGTTACTGAAGCTTTGTTTACTGGATTAGGGACAAATTAAGGGCATTAGGGTACAAGTCTGTGGGGATGGGTGGAGGAGGGCAAAGTTAGGGGGATTGTTGTTTGGTATACACAAAGGTGGGAACTAACCCAAGAAACTGGTTTCAAAGTCAGATATAGGACTGTTTTCCTGCAAGAGGTAGAGTCCCAAAGTGGAGCTGGATGAGCCTTCTTTTCCCAGACCCTAAAGTCGTATGAGTCCATGACAGCCTCATCTTGATTACATCAAGAGCCCTGGCAAGAGCATCTCTAGTCCCAAACATTAAAACCCTGAGCACGTCATGTTAGTGGTGGCCGTGCTGAGAGCACAGAGCCTCAGAAGTTGTACAGCTGTTGGAAATCAGATGTTGTCTAAGGGAGTTTATTATGCTTACTCTGAACTGCTCATCCCCTACAGGAGCCAGGCGAGCTCCTTTCACCAACAGAGAAGGGGTTTCCTCTCTGGGGCTTTTCCTGCCACCTGCAGAGCCGGGACAGGTCCTGAAGATGCAGAAAATCATCTGATTCAAGCACCTTTAAGCAGAGCATGGGATGGTGTCTGTCGTGGCTTGAATAAATTTTACAGTCCCCGGAAGGCTCTGAACCATATTCTGGCCAGCAAGCATTAACCTGGGACCACGTGGGTCTTTTGTTTTTCGTTTTAACTGTCAAACTATTCCACTTTAGATAGGTACTCATATGCAGATAAATTACTATTTTATTTTTGTCAAAACCCAGTTTACTTGTCACCTCCTCTGTAAAGCCTTCCCAGGACAACCCTGCTGCTGATCACATCCACATGAATACTAGCCCCATCTCTTTTTTTTTTTTAATTTTTTATTGTTATGTTAATCCCCATGCATTACATCATTAGTTTTAGATATAGTGTTCCATGATTCATTGTTTGTGCATAACACCCAGTGCTCCATGCAGAACGTGCCCTCCTCAATACCCATCACCAGGCTAACCCATCCTCCCAACCCCCTCCCCTCTAGAACCCTCAGTTTGTTTTTCAGAGTCCATTGTCTCTCATGGTTCTTCTCCCCCTCCGATTTCCCCCCCTTCATTCTTCCCCTCCTGCTACATTCTTCTTCTTCTTTTTTTTCTTTCTTAACATATATTGCATTATTTGTTTCAGAGGTACAGATCTGAGATTCAACAGTCTTGCACAATTCACAGCGCTTACCAGA